>NW_009636014.1:0-6323 GCF_000690535.1 Cariama cristata
AAGAGTGTCTTTGGCAGCTCGCCGCTACTGTAAAAAACCAAACCAAACAAACATCCAGAGCACCTCGACTCGAAGTAAGTAGTCCTTTAGGTCTGAAAGACTGCTGCCCTTTTTCATTGCAGTGCTTTGTGCGTGTAAGTGCAAGAGTGGAGAAATCCAGGCACAGCTTTAAGATCCTGTTTGTCAACTTTGTCAAGAAACTCCTATGTTTCTCACGGGCATTTCTGCAGTAATGCTTTCTTGCCACAAGATACAGCAGTATTTCCAGCTTATGTGAGAATGCATTAGTTTGTCCTCTTCTTGAGCTAAAACTGAAGTTCTTCATTTGAACAATAATCTGGTAGGGAGAAAAAATGTGTGCCAGACAGTAACAGTCACCTACACACCACGGTAACTTGGTGCTAGAAGCGTGAGCTCCAACAGACTTTATTGGCGACAGCACTTGAGGTCTGGGAACACGTGTCTCGGTGCTGTCACGTGATGGTGACAAAGGTGGCTCTTACCGGTGACGCTTGGTGAACTTTCCTTTGCTGTAGGTGTGCGAAGGGTCGGGAGAGCTGGGCTCTCGCTCTCTGTGCTGCTGTGGCACAATTGCACTGAAGGCAGAAAAACTGTTCCTGGTAGTGCCTGCAGAAGTTGTGTGAGGAGATCTGGTCGTTGGACCCAAAGTGATGGTGCTTAAAGTGTCAAAAAGCACTTTCTTGGGGTCAGATATGCAGATAACGTCAGGTTGTAATGTTGCTGTTGTGTACAATGGAGTAACAGCGCAGGTCTGGTACTTACTGTTGACTTATTTTGTACACTCTGTAGTTCAAAAGAAAAACAAACCCCACAATCCTAAAAACCTGTATTAAAATAAAAGAAACTTTTTTTTTTTTTTGGTCAAACACTGATTCAAGGAAACTTAATTTAAAACTACTGTTTGAGAGAGATCATGCGAATTTCTAAAGATACTGGTAGTTCAGATATGCTTATTCAAGGTTTAAGTGATCCAAATGCTTTTATTTTCAAATACTTATTAGCCAGGAGGCTACAGTAGCTAACAAACCTTGACCCATACCTTGCTTTTTCCATAAGCGTGTTTGTTCTGTAGTTTGCCTGAGAACCACTGAGTTCTGGGCTTACTACAGTGAAGTTGTGTGTGTTTTTTCTTTTAAAAGGTAAGTTTTGAGTGAGAACTTGCTGTCCACTTAACAACACTAAATGCAAAGTTTCAGTCCCTCTTTTTTTTTTTTAATCCCAATTATTTCCACTGATTCCTGACTGAAACTTCCTGGTTTGTTCCTTTTTTTATATATTTAAAGCAAAGGCTGAATGTGTTCCTGTTTCCTCTTCCTTCTTTTCTCATCTGCGCTATTGCTTTATCTCTGACTTTTACTCCCCTTTTAATCCTTTATTGATTCCCTGCTGGCTTTACATTTTCCAGTTGCCAGAGGTCGCTTAAGTTTAATGCTGCAAATACAATGATCTCGGAAATGACAGGAAATGCATTTAATTATCAAAACCCCCACTGTAACAGTCATGGGTATGGAATTCTGCTTTTGTCTCTAATGGAATTTTTTTTTTTTTTTGGTGATCTCAGGTTATTTAAGCTTATGACACTGTGCCTCAGTGCTTCCATTTGAAGAAGCTAATGCCTGCTATAAATCTAAATAAGTTAAAACCTGCATTGCTTTGAGAGACCTGTTAAAATTGTCAGTTACTACGAGTTCCCCCTATGTATTTCTCAGTAATATCACTTCACCAAAATATATAGGCAGACTGTTCCTGCGTGCTTCCAGCATGGTAGAGTGCTTCATCTAAAAATAAAGGTAGTGCTAGAGGTGAGTAGGTGGAAAAGTAGTATCAAACCCTTGGGTTTTCGTGTGTGGTGGTTTTTTTGGTGGGTTTGTGTGGATTTTTGGTGTGGTTTGCTTTTTTTTCCTTTTATATGCTTATGGTACTTCCTGAGTTGCTGAGGACCCATGACTTCGGTAGCTGGACCTTAGGTTTTCTGATCATCTCTGAAGCAGGATCCTGAACTCTTGGACCAATGGGCTTCTCTCCATGTTTAGACTATGACCTGAACAAAACGGTTGTTTGGTTTTTTGTGTGTGTGTTTGGTTTTTTTTAAAATCTCTTTAATGTAATTCCATGCACCAACTCCAGGTTAAGATTGTAGCTGACAAAACCGTTGATACTTGAGTCCAGTGTCCCAGAGTAATGGTTCCTACTATTTGAATTCTACTGTCCTTGTTCTGAGTGTTTGGGGTTTTTTTTTTTGGTTGTTTTGTTTTTTCTTTTTTTCAATTTCTCATCATCTTTCTTCCAGCTCTCAGAGCAGCTGCTACACAGCTAGCAAAGGATATTTCTCTTTCAGAGAGGGATTTGTTTCTTATCAATATGTAACTGATCTTTTAATGAAATATTGAAGAGTCTGAGCTCCATTTTCCTTCTTGCAATGCTTGTAAGACCTCCTTCCCCAAAATAAATGCTTCTTTGTTAATTGGCTGATATTTATTTTCTTTTCAGTGGACTCATTGGTCGCAGCTGGGCCATGGTGTTTGCTGCTGGAGGCTTCAAAGTGAAACTTTATGATATTGCACAACAGCAGCTAACAAGTGCACTGGAAAATATTCGGTAGGTCACCTGCCATGAAATGTTTGGGATTGTCGTGAAACTGGGGGATTTCTGTAATTAGGAATGAACAACCATATCTTCTTATTTAAGGAAGTATAGATTTGAAGCTTTGAAGAAGGCTTTAACTTAGAAGTACAGGTCCCGTTAGGATCAGAACTGTGCTCCCAAATCTCTCAGTGACACTTCTGAAGAGCACTTTAATTCTTAAGAATTAATGATTTCAGAGCTTAAGTTTAAATACAGATTCTTGAAATGATGTTTACTGTGATTAGGTCATCTATAGGCTAAGCTTAAAATACATGAACATAAAAGTGTTTGCATAGAAAGACAACAAAGACTTTCAAAATGGAAGTAGGTTAGTATGGATTGCTGAGGATCTCTGCTGCAATTACGAGGATTTTATAAGTAGAATTTTTTTAGTTCTTAAACAAATATTTTTGACATAAGTAGATTTTTTTTTTAGTTCTTAAACAAATATTTTTGAGTCCTAGAAGAAGGACTAGGTTGCTAGTTCCACTAAAGGTGTGACTACTGATCAGTTATAGTAGAGGCTGGGAAGCATCTTTAGAAGGAGCAAATTTGAGGGTGTGAACACAAGAACAATCGCACTGGTTCAGACCAACAGTCCTCCAGCCCTTTTCTCTGTTACCCTGGGGCACGATGGCTAAAGCCACATGCTTTAGGTACAGGACAGAGCTACAAGTTCAAGTCTTGCTTGTGCACTCCCGTCCTCCAACCTTCGGTGCCTAGAAGTTGCTTATATATTTAGTAATTTTACATTTCTTCCAAGTAACTTCTCTAACCTTCCCTTGAACCTGTGTAAATCCTTTTGTAGCCTCCTTGCCAAAGGACTTTGTGTTCTGCAGGTTTACTGCTTGCTGCGTTAAGAGCTATTCCCTTTTGTTTGTTTTGAACCGAGCTTCTCAGTTGCTTTGTTTATCCCCTAGTTCTTATATTAGAACAGACAGTGCCCAGGTAGTCCTGTTCACCACCACCTTGCTGGTCCTGGAACTACAGCTTTTGTATGCCTGTGAGAAAGAGAGCGCATTTATAGAGTGGTTCTGAGCACAACCTTACATTGCTGTATCAGATTTAATGCTAAAGTTCAGGTTGCTTCATGATCAGCATCAACCTAAATGCGTCAGCCCTCCCTTCGTGATGCCTTGGAGTGAAACGTGTCAGCTGCTGTGTGTCAGCCAGTACGTGGAGTAAGCTGCACCTAAAGAAGGGTTGTGGTGTGTTGCATCATGATTGCTTTCTGTAACAAGGCTTACAGCAAGGAGAGTGACTTCAGAACCCTCTTGTAGTTGTTGGACTTCAGAAGTTAACCAGTGAGATTTGCTAAAAAAGGCTTGATAATGAAAGAGGGGAGAAATCTATTTTCTACAATTTTTTTTTTTTTTCCCCAAACCCATCCTTCTAGGTAGATGTTAGTCAGACTGAAGATCTGTGTTCTACATGTCGATGACAGACAGACTTGTTTTTTGAAGAATTGCTGTCATATCAGTAGCCATGATGAGATTCTGGATTATTGTGAAGGGGGAGGTTTTGCAGTCTGCTTCACTGAAGACAGCACTTGCCCCTAATCTTTTTCTAATAGCGAAATGAGGACTTCAGCCTTCCAAGGTTTTTGACTTGGAAAAGTGAGGCGTAAAATGTCATGTGTAATATGGTAGAGTGCTTTTTGAGTGTGTCTGTAATGTTCTGTGCCTGCAAGTGCTGTCCCGTAGGAGTTCAAGGCAAGTTTTGCCTTTTACATAAGGTATTCTTAACTCAAGTTATAATTAACTTGTATATCTTGGCTGTTGTAACATCCTAGTTAAAGAGCCTAGTTCCAGGACAACATACTTCGTGTGACAAGAATACAAGCTATGCAGTTTCTTCAACCAGTATTTTAATTATTGTATCTATCCAAATATGGTCAAACTTGAACTTCTTTGCACTGATTTCATAGCACACAACTTGCAATAAATTCCTTTGAGTTACTGATACAATACTTGTGTAAGAGCTGGAGCTTGAGTAGGTAAGGAGGGCTTGTAGGAGAGCAGCTGACAAAGCTAGTTGGTGGCTGCTTCTCTGGACTTCTTGGGTTTTGCTTTCCTTTTTCTCTCCAAATAGCTAGTACTTTTAGGGACGTTTTTAGGCTTAGTTTTTTTGTGGGGTTTTTTTGGTTGTTTGTTTTGGTATTGAAAAGTATTTGTCCCACTCTAGTCTGCTGTGCATGAAGTTTTAGTGTGTGGAGGTACTCTATATATTAAGGAGAAACTGGAGTGTACGGAGGACTGTTGGTAACAGTTTCCCTTCTCTAAACAAAAGTGGGATTTGAGTAGTAAACAACATTCACTTTACTTCTAAAAGGAGATGCTACTCCTTTGACAGAATTATAATTAAGTATTCATTAACAACTTTATGTGATGGACTTTTAGTACATTGACTTGTAACTTGTTCTGAATTTATGTGAAGGACATCTCAGGGTTCACTAACCCAACGTATTCAATTCTCACACAGCAGTGGGTGGGCAGCAGGCGTGTGAGGCCGAGCGGGAGAACTGAAATGAGTCTAGGATGGACCTGTAATGATCATGAGAGCCTGCATGTATCTGTATGGAAAATTTGAAATGTGCTCTGTAAATTTATTCAAAATGCTTAATTATGGGTAAAAAATAAGATTAAAACATGGTATTTGGATCTACTGAAGCAAGTGGAAGCAAGTGGAAATGCTTCAGAGAAAGAAAAGGAGAGTGTGTTTACTAAGGCCTAACATGGTGTGATGGATTTACTACCTAGCTACCTGTTGCCAGACACGTGGCGGTCAGTGCCCTGACACACAAAACAACTGCACGTTGGTTTGAGCTGGGTGTACCAGTGGCATTATTAACCAGTGTCTGCTCTGATGGAACAAGCTTTTCTGCTGAAGAAACCAGCTGATGAACAGGTTTATACCACACTAGACCTACTGCATACACGTTATAGTAACCTGCTTTGGAAAATGTAACTTTTCATATCCTGTATGCTTTCTTCTGAGTCGGTATGATTCTGGTCTGGATGCAAGATGGATGAACTTTAAAATAATGACAATTAGAAAAACAAGTAGTACCATATTCCTGAAAGTAATCCTAAAACACACAAGGCAGAAATGCTTTAGTGCATGCACCCCTCAAAAACCTTTATGATGCTTGTAATATGTAAACCTTTTTCAAATAGTTACTCTGCTACTGTTCTAAACATAATTATGCTGCTGATAAAGACCGATTAATTACGGTGGAAATGCTGTATTTTTTCCCCTATGTAACTGGTTCATGTTTTCTATAGAACATTTTTTTCATGTATAGTGGAAGACTATTGCACTGGGAGAAAGTTTAGTTGACTCTGAAAAGGACACTGAAACTCAGGTATTTGCACATGCATTCATAGAATCATTTGGGCTGGAAGGGACCTTTAGAGGTCATCTAGTCCAACCCCCCTGCGGTGAGCAGGGACATCTCCAACTAGATAAGGTTGCTCAGAGCCCCATCCAGCCTGACCTTGAATGCCTCCAGGGATGGGGCTTCCACCACCTCTCTGGGCAACCTGTTCCAGTGCTTCACCACCCTCATTGTAAAGAATTTTTTCCTTATGTCAAGTCTAAATCTACCCTCTTTTAGTTTAAAACCATTACCCCTTGTCCTTTCATAGAAGACCCTGCTAAAAAGTCTGTCCTCATCT
>NW_009636015.1:0-20552 GCF_000690535.1 Cariama cristata
CGCACCTTAGCCCGGTGCGGGGCCTCCCCGCCGCCTCCTTCACTGCCTGCCCCAAGTGACAGCCAGCTGCTGGCAATGGACGGCCGTGGCAAGGCCGGTCGCACCTGGTGGCCTGTCGTTTTGGGAATTGTCCTGAAAGTAACCCAAAAGTTATGTCTTGAGCCCAAAGTTTGAAAGTTAGGTGGCGCCTCCACTTCTTTTCAGTGAGGGTACATTTCCCTGCTTGCATGATGGAGAGAGACTTCGGACTAGGGCCTGTAGAGACAGGACAAGGGGCAGCAGTTTTAAAGTAGAAGAGACTAGGTTTAGATTAGATAAAAGGAAGAAATTCTTCACCGTGAGGGTGGTGAGGCAGTGGCAGAGGTTGCCCAGGGAAGCTGTGGCTGGCCCCCCCCCGGGAGGGGCCCACGCCATGTGGCTGTGAGCAACCTGGTCTGGTGGGAGGTGTCCCTGCCCATGGCAGGGGGGTTGGAACTGGGTGGGCTTTAAGGTCCCTTCCAACCCAAACTGTGATTCTGTGATTCTATGATCTTTGTCTTCATAAGAAAAAAAATCAGAGGTGGTGTTTGCAGGATTAGGCAAAGAAGGGTTAAGCATCCTCTGAAGACTGACCCAACAAGACTCAAAGTTTGTTAAGAGCGCTGATACTAGGAATGATCTGGTATATAGCAGAGTGAGAATCAAGTCCCTTCTCTGAATTGCTGTCGCCCCAAATCATGTCCCATTCCAGATCAATAGCCAAACCTTAAACGGTTTGAGCTGTCTCTTGTTCTCCTTTTTCATCCACACAAACACAAACTTAGTCCTGTTTTGAAGTGATTGAGTATATTCTCATCATGCACGAAATTTACTCATCCCTTGCTATCACTAGTCATTTCACTGTGAGCTGAGTAGCTGGTTTGAAGATGGCAATCCATCTTCAAAACAAACAAAATGAAGTGTTTATATATGTATACATAGAACCCAAGTTATATGAATGCTGCAGAATTTATCACAGAGCATTGTGTTGCTGAAGTTTTGCAGGGGTTCAACAGCAGTTAAACAAAATCCTTCAAGGCATACGAAAGAAAAAGTTATATTTGGCTAAATAAATCCTTGAACCACAGGCTACTGGAAGCTGGGGAAAGTGTTAAGGGAAGGATCATTTTATCTTGTAGTAATCTTTTATTTCCCTAGACACTCTCACTGCCAGCTGTCGGAGGCATAGTACTAGGTTGATGGAGCCTTGATTTGAGGTGGCACTGTCTTAGGTAACCCCAGCTCCCACATTCTGTGCCTTTAAGCTCTCTCTGAGATGCTGCCTCCCTGCTGTACTTGTGTGTATATGTGGTTAGAAGGCTGATTTTTGGTCTAGTGGTGTTGCTTTTTAGTACTGCTTCATTACCTTATGAAAACCTGGGCAGTAAATGTCATGCCTTTATGCATGTAATTCCAATAGCTTAGCAGCCACCTTGCTACTGCATAATAATAAATGTGCTAGAATCCATTTGCAGTGACACTGGCAGACAGGAGCATGTTTTATTTCAACATGTCTTGGTTTATTTGTGATTCTTCTCTACTATAATTAGGACATAGCAATGTGTTAGAGAGTGAATTAGAAGTGTAAAAAATTGTATTATTAAATGGAATCGTTCTTAAATGTGTTTTTATGTAACAGTGTTACAGCTCTTGGTGATACATACTTTCTAGTTCTTCTAAGGTCTCTATGGGCATCCTTTCCAGGGGATCCCTGACTCCTCTGCTTCTTCATGCAATTTATTCCATCCTGAGACTGGGTGTTTAGGTCAGTAGAGGTCTGTTCACCAACTTCTAGGTTCTGCCAAGAGGAGCTGTTGAATTCTCACTGGAAAATGTGAACAGTGTCAAAATGTGGAGGCAAAGAGCAGGATCTTAAAAGGAAAATTTATATATTTAACAAAAAGAACATAAGAAACCGAAAAAGTAAAAGTCACAGAAGAATATACATACATATTGTGCTCAGGATGTTGGCTGCTCAGGCCAAAGCACTTAGGAACTAGACAGAGCGGAACTGAATCTATGTGATACGCGCTGCACCTAATTTATAGTCTAACAGTTCATCTGTCAGCACTGGAGTTCTGGGAGAGGCTGTGGCCAAGCTACCGAGTTACACTGTGGATAAGTACTGCTTACAAAAGACGAAGAGCTCCTGCTCAGGGAAGTTATTTCTTTGAAGAAGAGGACGACAATGGAATTTAGCCCAAATGTATGGCATCTAACTTCTGATATTTGACGAAGACATGTAAGTCAGGAGCAAGGTTACTCTTTGTACCTGTGACATCAGTGTAGGGAGAGAAGATTTTAGTACTTGAATTGCTTTACAGAAGTTCTTATGACCTTATATTAACTGTACAGAGAATCTAGGGCAGCTATGACCTTAGTTTTTCAGCTGTGTTGAATGAATCCCAGCTTCTGCTAAAGAAACCAAAGGGGGAAACTGTACTGTAGCCTACTTACAGCATCTAGCCAACCTTCAGGAAATTTCCTGAGCATCTAGTTTGAGAAGGGAGAGTTGACTAGACCAGTGACTGCATGAAACTGTGCAAATGAAATTTTCATTTAGAGTTAAGAGAGTTGAAAATCATAAGGTCTAATTTGTTGGGGAAATGGGGGAAAAAGACGGTTATTAGAGGAAGTGCTAGCAAATTACTGGAACTTCAACTGGCTGAAGAAGATTGATGCATAATCCTTCAGTCATTTCATTTTTATAAGGAGATGCTCTTTTTTTTTCCTTATTTCTTTTCATATAATGCTACCCCCTCCTAGCCTTTATTCCTTTGGAAATCTTAAATAACGAAAACTGCAGGAAGGAACTAAAAATTACACTAGAACCACCATTTTCAAGAAAAATCTAGATATTAAATAGGCAAATGAGTTGTTCTGAAGTCAGAAGACCTGCCATCCTGAGAGGCAAAGCTCATGAGGCAGAACAGAGACTTGGGATAATGATGGGAATTTTTCTTTCACTTCTGGATCATCTGTTCTGATTCTTACCCAATTCAGGGACAAATAGGTGGCTTGCCGAAACAAAAGAACAGGTACTGAGCCTTTCAGCCTCTGTGGGCTTAGGTTAACCAAAAGATCAGTCACAGTAATGTTACGTTAGGATTTGAAAGTAAGTCAGAGACCTTACAGCCTCTAAGTTACTGCAGAAAAAGTGAATACCACAATGACATTTAAGGCAGCGACCCTTTCATCTGAAGCTTGCTTTTTCTGGTCCAGCAGCAGTTACTTGGAGTATGCTTACCTTCTGGAAGTTGAACTGCAAAATTAGCACCTTGGTTAACAGTCCTAGCACACAGGACAAAGACTGGTTTGTGGTTGAATTGCTGGGACTAAGGTCTGGACTAAGGTCCCAGAAACACATCTTGAGGCTACTGAGCAGCTGTGTGTAGTTTGGATGGTTGCTAGGTGTGCTATAGCTGTCTTGGAAATAAAAAGGACTTTTTTTAAAATAAGACTGCCAGTCTTCTGCCTTTCAGTGTGCCTAATCATAGTTGCTGAAGGGAAAAACAGAGAAGGACAAAGGTATTTAAACAGAGGCATTTAAACAGGCAGTGTTTTCTTTGTGGATGTGCCCGCAACACAAGACTTCTAGCAGGAGAAGTTTGTTTTTCACAGGACAAAACGTGACGATAAATGACTGCTGTCCCTTAACTAAACAGGGGGAAGGGCTTGTGGAGGAAGATTATATAGTCTGAGACCTGAACCATTAAAATACCTTCTCCAACCAGTCCGACTGGGAGCATAGCAGAAAGGTTGACTGGGGAAACTAAAAGCAGCAGCGATTGCTGCTTTTGCATATGCATACCTTGAATATTAACCCTTTGCCTTTCCCACTCTTTCTTCTACAGTCGGGGGCTGTAGAAACTGTGAAAGAAGGAGCAAAAGGAGGAATATTGCCGATTATCTTGTTTTTAAACCAGAATCTGAATAGGTTCACCCAGCTGCCCTTGGGGAAGGTGCCTGTGGAAAGTAACGCCTTTCAGTAAAGAACTCATTTAAATGACGAACTGTCCTTTGCATTTTAGCCACTTTTTAGTGGGCAATGGGGTATAGGACAGATCGTCTGCTCCTTCACGGAGAAAATACTGCTGAGAGTCAATGCGAGTCAGTACCAAAATAAGAGGAAAGCTGAAACCAGAGTCTGAGCCTAAGCTCAGCTGTCGTGATCTTTCGAACTCAAGAAACATTTCAGTCTAGAAGATGTCTCTCCTGGTTTCTCAGGGGATGAAAGCCCACATCACAGAGCTGTTTCACTAATAACTGTTTTGCCCACTTCTGCCAGTCTCTATAGAGAGATCAAGCAATGAAGAAAATCACTCCTGGTTTTCACCATTTTGCACACTTGGACAGTAAATGCCAGGTGGAAGAATAATCCCAGAGAGAAGCTTGGGTTTGTACTGGTGTACAAATATAGTTATGCAGTCTCTCTTATGGATAAATTAACTACTGTGTTTCAGTATCTAAAGCTATTGCCTCTACTGCAACTAAAATTTTCCCACCACAAAATAATATATGCAGCACAAAAGTGTTAATAGGAGTAGGTTAGTTTTGCTCAAACAGTTGACAGAGATCATATCATCTTCTACATCTTCCCAAAGCCACCTGCAGCATGTTGTTGACTGTGGAATGAACTTTGTCTCTCAGCGATAGGTCTTGTGTTGTTTCCTCTTGTAATACGACTGCCTCCCATTTGTACGAAGTAGGTAAGCAAATCATCTCATGCAGACTCACATAACCAGGAGTCAGGAATCTGAAACTCTTAACACAAGATTTTTCAGTGATAAGAGAGGGCAGTCTTTGAGCTAACGGGGAGGGCCTGCAGGCCGACAGCCGGGACTTGCATACATGGGTTGAGGGGGAAGAAAGTCCACAGAACTAAAATGCTGAGGAGCTCAGGTGCAATGATTACCCCACACAGCTGCTGAAGGACTGAGGACACGAGCAGAGCACAATGGTCACCCCAAGGGCATCATAGCAGGAGACGGTCACAGGGCAAGTTCAAGAATATTATCTGGTCTGGTTGGGGAGCTCAGGGTGGATTTTAAAGGAGGTTTGTAAGTGAGGGTCATTGCCAGGGCTGTGTGGGCACTCTGGGCTGGACTAGGGGACAGAAAAGGCAGGGGAGAGCTGGTGGCAGGGTTGGAAAATGCTGGCAGGATGCATGGGCAGCCTGACCAGGGGGGATACGAATGGGCAAGGCAGAATGTGAAAAAAGCCTGTGTTGCTGCTGTCTGTTGTAGCATGCTTTGGTATTATTAATATTTTCTCTCTTCATTTACAGATTGTGTTCCTGATAGAAAGCTTTTTCAGCATCCAGAGTCTTAGGGGTTTTGTACAGGTTTTCTGTTCCAAGAATACGTTTTTTCTAAACGTGAACCTGTAATTGGAAGTGTATGATTTCTGTTTGTTACGTTAGCCTATCCCTCTTGACCTGTGTTTGCCTGCCTTTCAAATTATGCTCCGAGTCCCCGCCCGTGGACTCTTTTCTTTGCCTGTCTCTGTCATCTGCAAGTGAGCAGCTGGTGCGTGGAAGCCAGGCAGACCCGTTTTACAAGTGTGTGCCTACCTGTCAGCTCACGTGCTGGATGCACACTTACGCGGTCTCCCTGGGGAGACAGCTGAGAAGACCTTGAGGAATAAGACATTGAAGCTGGGCAGGTCTGGGGTAGAAAAATCATTGAGGAGGAACTTAGTCATAAGAATTACAACCACACGAGGTAACCATCAGCGTTATCAGGAGTGCCCTCAGAGAAACTGGGAACCAGCAGCAGGCAAACTTCAGGAAGAGACTACCGGAAGGCAAGAGAAGTGGTGTAATTCAGGTAAGTGAGAGAAAACACTGCTGAAAGATCAACTAATGAATATTTTTTTTTAAAAAAAATACTTTTATTAACATAAACGTGACCTAAATGAGGATATAACTGTACCATAAAGTCTATACATCTGCATGTGTATGTATGTACATCTGTGCATGTACTTACTGCTTGTATTGAAGTTACTTATAGTAATAAATTTCTGTGATCATAATGGTATTGGGGTTTGAGAAAAAAAAAAAGAGATGTGTCCTCTACATGCAGGTTGATTTAAACAAAGTAACTTCTAGGCACTTTTTAAAAGGGAAGAAAATAACAAAGGAAATAAGTTTTGTATAAAATTAGTCTCAGTTCACTGAAACAATGCAGGGCGATGCTATGCATGTGTGTATAAACATGTTTAGTGTTAGATTAAGTAATACATGCCTAGGGCTGGATTCAGAACTAATTAGCATTTCACTTCCATCACTGTTGCTTGATTGTAAGGAAGCTGACTCTAATCCAAAGTGGCGCAGATAAGATTTTTCTATGTGTTTGCGTCTTTTCATGCACCTGTGTGTGTGTGTGTGTGTGTGTGTGCGTGTGTGTGTGTGCACGCATTTTTTTTTGTAAATTATAAACAAAATCTATGTTAAACACCCCAAGAAACATCCAGAAGTTGGGAAATTATGAAGCTAAAGTTGTGTAAACAGCTTCAGCTCAGTTTCCTTGTGGCTGTGCATTTATGAAAGCAGATTCATGTTCCATTTCTTAAGCCATTATGCAGCAATGTGATCCCATGCAGTATTTTTATCACACAGTGTTTTCTACAACGAGCTACATGCATGCACGGTCCTTTAAAAAACTCTTTCATTCTTTTTATGTCCTGTCACACCTTTTGCTGTCACAGTTTTTCAGAGTATCTGTATGGACTTTGTGCTAGGGTTTGATACAGGCTTAGTACTGGCGGTTACCACCAAAATCAGAAGTCAGTAAGAAACAGATGGAATGGCTGGTGTTTTCAAAAGTAGTGCGTGATGTTGACTACACAAAAGGAAGTCATAGGTAAGGGTGTGCTGTTGAGAGTTTGGCCTCTAGACTTTTCGTATTCCAAACAGCCTGCTCACTAAGGGCTTCAGTTTTGCATTTTACCTGTGAGGCATTACTTTTCGTGGCCTTAATTCAGGGGGAGTGTGATCAAGATATATGTGAATTTTTCAGAAACTATAGTAGGCCATGACTGCGTTAGAAAAAAATATTTTTTGTCTTAATGACCATTCAGTTTCTGTACCGTGTCACACTTCTGTGCTCAGACTTCTGCACACTGCACAAATAAATTAGTTTTTGTGAGATGATCTGAGTTTAAGCAAAACTTAGCACCATGAGAACTTGCATATCTCCACTGATACGGTGCCAGTTTGGACTAACCTTGTTAGCATAAAAGCACAGCGGTGCAGAGTCCTCCTGACTCATATTTCTCAATGCAGTAGTGACTGCTGACTTTGCCTATTTTTTCTGCTCCCTTGAAAAGGAGCCAAGTTTGCTCTAAGTAATTCACCTGCTCGAATAGCAGCATGGACCTCATTATATGCTGTTTTCTCCATGGTCTGGCTCTTCAGAAGTGGTCAGCCTAATTTTTTTTCACTCCTTTAATATGCTTCAGTAGCAGCTAGACTAGGTTTGATGTTCAGGTACTGCTTCTAATTTTGAACCAAGAGTAAATCTTGAATCACTGTACGTGATTTTTTGAAACATTTTGTTTTCTTACAGGGTATTACTGCTATCAGCTGTTGCAAAAGTGAGTTAAAGTACCAAATCTTTATAGCTGAGACATTATTACAGCCGATACAGCAAGCCGCAGGATATTATCAGTAGTCCTTGTTCAGGACAGAAGTGAGGTGGCTCTGGTATGTTATAACCTGGGTTGACCGGTCAGAATTTCCCATTCTACACAGCTGGAGATGCTGCTTGTAACCCACAGGTGCCTTATGGTGAGAGATGAGATGACTGGATGGGCGAGGGAAACCTTGCAAAGATGTTATGATCTGCCAGGGTGCTGGAAATAGTCACTAAGGTCTTCTGAAGGCAGAAGAGACAGGATATGTAGTCTGACAAATGCATAGCTTTTTGCAGACATATGTTCTTATGGCATCAAGTTGTTAGGCTGGAAACTTGTGGGACTTGTTTTTTATTTGTTTTGGATGTTACTTTTAATAAAATGGTGGACATTACAGCAGCAGAAGTCTCCGTTTTGCTGTTTGCTCGTCCATGGTGCTTTTCTTCTCCCTCTTCTCTCACATTCAATGTCGACAACTGCTCGGCTGTCCTAAGCCCCACACATCGTGGTGTCACTGCCATTTTGGTTGCAGCAATTCCCTGGTAGCTCCCCTCGCTTTCAGCTGCACTGTACACTTGTGCGTAATGGTTGTCTAAGCCTTGACTGGTGGCCATATTTAAAGGTCATATAAAAGAGGAGGAAAATTATAAAAGCAGTACAGAAATGGTTACTGGAAAAGCTTGGGAGTATGGTTCTGCCATTGTAAGAAATTAAATAGAAGGTGTCATGGTTAAAGGATTTATTTTGTCTCTTATCAGTCAGGCAGTATGCTAGACTGAAGTGTGTAATTACTCAGCTGTTCTTTACGTGCCTGTAGTCATATTACAGTTGGTCCTCACAATTAGTGCATGAAAAACATCTGTAAGAATATTTTTATAATAAAGTGGTGTGCAGTTAATGCAGGGCAGGAAGTCTGGAGAAATAACTACATTAACTTTCACATCAGCTCATAGCACAGTTTAAAAGGTCTAGTGAAGATCCAAATGAATCTTAACCTTTATTTTAATCATATTTAATTAATTTAGTCAGCTGTTTCTTTAGACAGAATAGCTAATCAGTACTCAGGGATTTACACATTTGCACTGATGATGGGAACTGATGTTACTTCCCAAGTCAGACATACTGGCAAAACTGTGTATTTACAGTGGATATGTACAACATCTTCTTTTCCTGAACACGGCAGGAGCAAGCAGGGGGCAGTTTCTGCGCATGCAGTTCTCAAGCTGTCTGTTCCCATATATTCCATGGACATGTAAGACTTTATATTTCTCTTTCTTTTCAGTCTTTACCACAATGCCTGTCACTCAGGCTTCTTGACTCCTATGTCCTGACGCTTTAAATAGCATAAATTGGGCCTGATGAGAAACAAAGTCCATAAAATGTGAGCGAGGGTTGATTATTTTAGGGCAGATCACCTTCTCGATCCAGTTTACCACACTGCCATGTGAATACTTGTGCCAGCACTAAGGGGACAGTATACATGTGGCAATGAATGACAAGGGACTGGAAAAATTGTAGCAGGGCTTATGCTGGCACACAGTGCCTGTGGATCTGTGCTGACACAGGGCGTGGTTTCACAATACAGCTTTAGACAAATTAGCCATTCACCACCCCAGGTAGCAGGAGATCCGTTTTCCCTGTTCCTGCTTCTGAATGTGTCCTCCTGCTATTTCCTCGAGCCTGTGCTGGCACTTGTTGAATTGCCTGGTGAACTAATACCACTCACTAAAATGGCAGGAAATTACTATGGCAAAAGAAAAGTTAATTTTTCCAGCTGGCTTAGTGGTTTGCATCACTTTACCCTGTGATCAATTGCATAGCTGGGAGCAAAACAAGGAGTGAGAAGAGAGCAGAGATACTCCCTTCTTTTTGGCATTGGTGAGCACTTAATTCAGCTCAGCCGCATTCACAAAACCATATTCACATTCAGTATTGGGGCTTCTTAAACTGATTTAAGCAGCCCCGGCAACTGCCATCTTTTGGCTAATTATTCCTGTCCCTGTGTTGCCCTCTGTGCTTTGTCTAAATTGCCAGGGCAGCAGAACAGCTTGGAAAACAAAGCAATGCCTTTTTCCCCAATGTTCATCCTGTTGGCAAACGTGCACAGAGGAGCAGTAAGTGTCAGCGCAGGACAGATATGGGGGCTAATTAACCTGGCACTGTCACCAGGCTGTGAAACTGCTACACCATGCGCAGTTCACCGAGCAGTCTGCTAATACCAGTTTGCGAATGCTGTTGGCTGTAGCTCAGCTTCTGCTGAGGTTTTGCCTTGTATCTCTCATCTTCAAAGAACTGCCGCTTCTGCTGTTTCTAGACACCGTGGTCTTTGTTTTATATGTAGCTTGGACATGGGGCTTTGGATTCAGGAATTAGTCAAAGAAAGGTTTGACTGCCATCGTTGTTGCAGTCTGTTTGGAACTGTGTAGTACCTAAACATTGTTAATAATACATTGAGCGTTGCTCTGTAAGGCACTGTATCTTCATTGATTCATATTAATTTCTCTCTGCCCCAGCAAAAGCTCCCACATCTCTCCAAATCCATTTAGTGGAAGCCCTCTTCCCTCCTGAGCTCTAGTCAGGGGAACAAATACCTTTTAAAAACTCATTTACAAAGATCTTCACAGCCCCTTTTTGCTCCCATTCAGTCCGTTGTGTTAAGAAGCTTTGTTCTGGAAAAGCTCATTTGCTTTCTGGTCACTGTTATCAAAGGGAAGGTGTCTTTCAGGAAGGCTTTGGAGTCTGAAACTGAGTAGGAAGGTGCCACCCTTACCTTGAGTCTTGGCCTTCTGAAGGAAGAGTGGCCTTAGTACTGTGGTCATTACCTATCGTGTTTGATTTTTGTATTGCACTGCCAACTAGTTTTCTTAAACAAGGTGTTAAGTCACATTGATGTGCTGCGCAGTAGAGGACCTGATGAAAAAAGATGCCTGTCCAACAGAAAAAGGAATGTTCCAGGTTCTGTGTAAACAATAAAAAGAATGAGTTTCAACTGAAGGAGGAGGAAATCAGAATAATCTGAAAGGTTAGCTAGGCCCAGGCAAGGAGGGCAGACTGTTGAAGCAAATACGTTTTTGAAAGTAAACAATAAAGATAAATGAATGCCAGTGAGTGGATTTCAGTGTATGTAAAAGAGTAATAAAAAAAAACAGTGGAAAAACTAAGCTGATATTTACTTGCGATTACACAAATTGTCCAACACAAATTCTAAATCGAAGTAATACAGGATATATGCTCCTGTGCTCATGATCTAGACAGCGCTGGTCTTGGTACAACACAACACGCAGACAAGGAAAATCAGAATGCCAGTGAGGTACAGGTTTTGAACCTCTTAAGATATTTTTGTCCCCCTTATCCTGGCTTGTTACTGGGAAACTCTCTTCAGGTAGTAAGTAGTTGAGCACTGCCAGTGTGCTTTCTGCTGTGTGGTGAGTAGGCAGCTGTACACTGAAGATGTTTGTTCCACATAACCTCCATGTGTCCCTGACTGGTACACTGCAAAAAAAAGTTTATTAAATGCGTAACGTGAGGTCTGTGGATTTCTGAGTCACCAGGCTTGTGAGAATGGAAATGTAGGAACTGCCATAATGTTACTGTTAGACAAGGCAGCTGCAGAAAGAGCTAAGTGTGAGAATTCATTTGGTCTTGACCTGGAAAGTAGCACTGAAAGGCACTTCAAAATTATATTAGCAAGTTCAACTTCTTTTCCTGCTTCCTGAATTTTGCAAGAGGATAGAGTGTAAACGAACTTGCCTAATCCAGCTTTTCCAGTGTTAACACCTGTGCTTCTCCGTAAGGAACAGCAACAAATGGGCGTGTTGGTGCAGATAAAGTGCCAATTGCCTGCCAGTGTTTTTATTTCTGGATCCCATCGTTCTGCCCTGAGTACAGTTAGAAAACAGGGATGCCACCCACTGGCATCACTGATGGGAAGTGTGTAAGGGAGTAGGTAGGAATCTTTTTTATGGACAGGGGACCAGTGTAGACGTGGTTGCTGCATCAAAGCTTTTTTCCATGGATCCTTGTGATTGTATGAGCATGTTTCTGTGTAAGTACACATTGGTATGCATGTGCTTATATGTGCCTGTGCATGCACCTCGTTTAAATGTAGGTGTGCATTTCAAGTGAGCATCTGTACAAAGCAAAACCATTAGCTAGTGTTAAGATGGAACTTGGGCTGTTTATGACTCAGATTATACAACATCGTTGTCAGCTAATGGTCCTAAAGTCTATTTTCCTGTGATGCCATCATGCCTGTTCATATGTATCTCTTGTATCTGTGTGTATCTGAGAGTGAAAGAAGCTAGGACTGTTCCTTTTATGGTGATACTGGTGTATTTGTGTGTGTGTGTATGTGTTATAGCCAAGGGAGGTTGAATTAGTGTGCTTGCTTTCAGACTGTACCTAAAAAGTTTGCTATTATTGCTGTATTATTGCTCCTTTGACTGGATTCGTGTTGTAGCCAGACCCTGAAACCAGGTGAATTTGCTAGGATATTAAAAGTCAAAGGAAATAAAAAATGAAACAGACTTTTTGTGATACCATAAAGGCAGATATATTCCATTTTCCTCTTTCTGCTGCCTTTGTTGTGCAACTGATAAAGCATAATTTCACCCGTTAATTTTAAGCATGAGAACAAACTCCATTTAATGTTTCATCCATCACCAACTTCCATAAAACCATATTAATATCAGTAAGAATGCCATATGTTACATTTGCCATTGAGGTTAATTGCCAGGAACTCATAGCTGAAAATAAAGTAACTACTTACAGTATAAAAGTCCCAATGCCTATAAAACGTTCTAGATGATACTGTTTGTGAAGCTGTTAAGTCTCAAATTTTTGGCAACGTTTATAAGAAACAGTGGCTAAATGTGCATACCTTGCCTTTCTGTCAGTCATCGCTATTCACCATGTTGATTTTTGCAATTTAGAAATAGTAGTCCAGGTCCTCTGCTGATGTAAATCAATGCCGCACCACAGAGCCTATTCCTATCCTAGGACTTCAATCCTCAGTAAAGATAGTATGCTTAGTGTAGCAGTGAGTCATCTTCTAAAACACTTACGTGTTCTCCAGAGAATAAACAAAAACATATACAGCAATTTGAACTGAAATACAAATTTCTACAGGGGTAATATCCCCCTGTAATGTAGAACAGCTGAAATTCTACATCCGGGATGTGTTTTGGGAGATCTGCAGCTGATCTGCAGTCCTGGCACAGCTCGAAGACACTGGCATAGACTGGTGAATCTAGTCTTGTCTGAGTGGGCTTGTACACGTGACAAACGCCCTTACAGAATCAGAAGGTTTTGTAGGTGTATGGTGGCACATGCTAAGGGATTAGTGATAGCTGAAATTACAGCTGCAAAGGTGCACACTTGCACAGGCTCTGGTTTTTCAACTACAAAAGCAGATGAATTCCAGATGTTGTGCTTCAGATTAGTTATAGACCTGCCAGTGTTAGGGAGTCAGTACCAGAGAGCCCTTACAACAAGACTTTTTTATTACTTGTCTTTGTGGAGGAATAGTATGAGTTGTGGCAAGGACTGTAGTCAAGAATGGCAGACATATGTGCATGCTGCCAATCTGTTCATTTGTCGTGGACCAGAAGATAAAAGGCTGAGCCATTCTGGCATCCAAGAAGTGTGTTAGCTAGGAGGGTATTAGCTATTCTTTAAATATAATTAAGTTCATGACTATTAATTTTTGTGCATATGCCAGCCTTTAGGCCTAGGGGTACTCAATTGCTTGTGTAGCACTGTAGAACAAGCTTAATCTTAAATTCTCTCTGGTCATGCAGTCTACCATTCATTGGATTTGATAGTGGATGTCCTGTAAGTCTCGAAGTCCCAGTGCTGCATCTCCACACAACCACTGATCATAAGGGGTAGAAAGTTCCATATTCAGCTCACTTGTTGCTTCATAAATCATCCTTTCTTCTAATAAATGTCATTAATATTCTTTGTGTCTTTGCAGAAGGCAGAGGGTGGAGACTCACTTGTAATTGAACATGGCAGGGGATGTAAAAAGATTCACACGCATGCTACTGGAATGCAACAGCAATGACAAGCTATGTGGTAAGATTCACAGATTCCTGTCAGTAATAAGCTTTCACATGCTGAGCAGGAGCTCCAGCTTTACTAAAAAGTAGGCCAAGCCCTTTCTTCTCCTCCACGTGCATCCCAGCCCACACAGAAGGATTTGAGTGAGCTCTTCCTGCATTATGTCTCAGGGGAGAAACTTTTAAGGGGATGCAGCCGTTGGGGTGGGATTCAGCTCACATAATTTTAGCCATTTTAGAGTATTTCTACTTTGAATGAGACATAATGTAGTCATTAAAGATTCCTTGCAGCTTCCCTAAGGACCAGTCTTGTGAGATTTTGATTTCATTACTTTCTGTCATCTTTGTGAACTGAAATGTGGGTCTTGGCCTAGGTAAAAATAGCACCAGCTCCAAATCTGGGGTCATAAGAGAGTTAACTACCTGCAATATCCCTGTTAATTGCAATATCTTCCAGTCAAATTCCAAACTGAGTGACCACACCCTATTTTCTTTCAAATGCTCCCTGTAATTTTAATGGAAGGAGCTGAAGCTGTAATTGCACGTGTATTTGTGATGGCATGGAAATCTCCAGCTGTTCCCATCTCCCTGCTGTCCTTCTGCCAGGGTTGTTTCTGTTTCACTGGTAGATGATACTGGCTACAATTCCTAGTCTCTGTATTACGGCATCTAAATAAATCATCTTAGGCATGGGAGTCCCAGTGTTTTCATGCAATCTAGATACTCAGCACCTTTGAAAAATAGAGACGGCACCACTAATAGTGTTCAGTTGCTATTCCAAGGAGCAGAGGATAGATACACATGCTTTTGGGGTTGAAAGTTACTGAAAGGGGTTATTTGTTACACAGAACCAATGTGCATCAGGTAGTGTTGCTTGTTCCTTAGTTTCCCATTTTCTTTTTCTGCTGATAGTTGTGCGTGAATATCAGACTGAAGTGATTGTTGTCCCGGTTCTCCTTGTGGGTTTTTTTGTCATCGTGCTAACTGTGATCCTTTGGCTCCATTGTCGAGGCTTGCGAGCAAAGCAGGAGCAATCATCATCATCTGGACACCAAGGTAAAACAATGTTTAAAAAAAATGGTTTCAGTGGCCAGAAGGCAATCCCATTTCCCCACTGCTTGAGCTGCTAGGCAATAGCATTTATGAAGAACCTGAGTGGTATTCAGCAATCCAGTGAACATTAGAAAAACTGGGAACCCTGATTTACCCCACTTGCAGTAGTAGTAGTGGAATCTGTAGTATAGATGGATCTGAGAAAACCTACAGCAACACACCGTATAGGCTGTTTAACATACTGTGGTAACATCACTTGAGAGCTGCAAGGTGTGTTTTTATCACAGCCTTCTAGAAGTTACTGCAAGGAGAGTTTCACTGGGGTAGTTGTGAATGACAGTCATTTTGATATAGATCACACTCAGTTAACCTGTTTTCTGTGTCATTTAAAAATTTAATTTCAAGCTGCTGTCTCCCACTTGCTATGGAGACAACAGGAAATAGAACAGGGAGTGTTGGGGGTGTAGGGAGAGGTTTGTTGGTGCCTCAGACACATGTTGCTGTGTGGAAATGAAAATCTAGTTCTGAAGTGATTGTAGTTTTGTAGAGGAAAAAGCCACTTCAGCCTATATTAAGGGAAACAATTGAGAACAAAGATAAAGGCCTTTGTGGGAACACCCTATGAATGTCACTTTCATAACAACTGGTAGCTAGTAATAAAAGAAAATGGTCATTGCTTCAGCATGTGGGAATCTAGCACAAATGCATCTTATCTAGAAATTTTACACAGTTAAATATGGAAGAGATCTCCAGACTCATTCTGCCTTTTCATCAAATAGAGTGGGAGATAAATTCCTTGTCCTTTTCAAGGGCCAGGATAAGTAAGATACAACAGTTCCTTACTTTATTCTGATTTCCAAAACAGTATGGAGGAAAAATTAAAGAGGATAGAAGGACAAACATTTTTTATGCTGTTTTTATGCGTCATGTGTATTTGCTTTTGTCAGTGAATGACAAGAATCAGCAGGAGTCCAGCTCAACAGAGAACTGCTATATCCAGCTGAGTGAGACATCTGTGGAGAGGCTGCTAAATTCTGCATCCTTGACTCTGAAAGAACTGGAGATACCGCGAGAGAAACTCTTACCAGGCACCTTGCAGCTGATGCAACATGGCCACTATGGGAGCATCTACAGAGGACAAGTGGAAACTGGGAACCCTGGGAAGACTAAGACTGTAGTATTGAAAGTGTTACAAGGTAAGGCATATGGCCAGAATCCACTTTGGTACAGATCTCTGAATCAAAGACATGATGCTGGGCACAACTTTGCAGTCATTGGGCAAGAGCAAGCTGTGTTCAGTATCACGTTAGCTAGTCAGAGTGGTGTTTTTGTAGGAGCGTCTTGGCACGACCAAAGAAGATTGCTGTTCATGTTGATTTTAAGCTACTCACCCTGTTCTTTGCTGCCTCCATTTGGTTCTTTTTTTTTGCATTTTTTTTTGTTCTTCTTGTTCTTTTGTTTTGTTGTTGTTGTTGTTTTTTGGGGTTTTTTTGGTGTTTTTTTTTTTTGTTATTTTAGACCTGGCTAGTCCCCAGGAAGTAAAAGATTTCCTGAGAAGGATTAAGTTCCATCAAAATCTTGGCCATCATGAGAACCTGGTCGAATTGGTTGGATGTTGTATAGACCAGTTCCCACTTTATATGATCATGGAAGATGTGTCTCTTGGTGACCTGTTGTCATTTCTATGGACATGTCGGAAGGTGAGTCAAAAGAAGTGATGATAGACTATGTTCTTAAATTCCTTAGGTACATATCTATCCATAAGTCATAGATGATTCTTTGCATCTTCCCATGCATGCCTCTATATTAGTCTAAACTATCTCCATCCCCCAAAGAAGTTCTACAGAAGTCTAAAGTGGAATAGAATTAATGGATCTCTCGATTGATATGATATAGTTTGGAGAAGCTGGCATACTTTTGTAAAGATAAGTCCTACTTTGCAGACCACTGGAGTTCCCTGAAGGATATAGCAGGCACTGGAATAAGAGTGAGAGTTGATACAGCTACCTGAATTTCTAAAAAGTTTTAAATAATGTCTCACTCCAAATGTATTTAAGAAAGCAGAGCAGTTACCACACCAAGGAGAAGGTCATTGAATGATAACTAACTGATTAAAAAACAGGAAACAGAGCATGAGTGCAAGGTTGGTACTTGCACTGGAGGAAGATAGCCCATCTAGGAACCGGTGCTGTTTGTTGCATGTATGAATAACCTAGAAAACGAGATGACAGTGAGGTGATGATGGTTGCTGATGATTCCAGCCAGTAAAGGCAAGGACTGACCCAGAGGAATTGCAGAAGGATCTTTCAAGATTGAGAGATTGGCCAATAAAAAGAATAGATGAAATTCATCATTGTTTAAAATGAAATGATGCACATGTAGAAAAGCAATCTTAGTTTCACATATGTAATCATAGCCTCATATCTGCCCATTGCTGATGATGAGTAAAATCATGAGTCTGTATGAAAATATACAGTCTGACGAAAATGTTAACTCAAGGCAAAAAAGAAAATAAATATTAAGCATTATTAAGAAAGGCATAGAAACAAATACCTGCCATGTCACTATATAAATCCATCATTCTCCTACAACTGGAACACTAAATACAGAGAGATTGCTTGCTGTCTTGTTCAGCAGAAGGTCGAGGTGGTGGCAAATAAAGCTAGTAAGTGCCATGTTCAAAACAAACAAATGGAGATAGTTCTTCATGAAGTGCAGAGCTGACTAATGGAATTCCTTGCCACTGACTGCTGAGGATACTGAAACTTTACATGGGTTCAAGACAAGACTGAATACGTTCATGGAAGATAACCTTTCAGAGGTTACTGAACATGTTGAAACCATAACCATATCAGGAAGTCCATAAACAGAAAACAGTTGGGGGCTGGAAAGAAACACAGGAAAAGCATTGTGTACTTACCTTATTCTCTTTCTCTCATCTGGGCATCCAACTAGGGTCACTGTTACAGGCAGGGTAGTAAGAGAGATGGACTGTTAGTCTCATACCACATAACCATTCATATGTTATAAATGTGCTTTTCTACTCATCATTCTAATTTATAATATATCTTTCATTTATCTGTATGGATTGTTGTTCTCCATTGTCATTCTGTCCATTTCTGTCTAACCTATTAATGTCTTCTCCACCCTTCAATTTACTGACCAGTTGTCTCTAGTATACTTGTCTTACCCACCACACCATCCATCCATCAACATCACCCATCCACATGTCCTTATATTTCAGTCAATTTATGACCAATTGTGAAATTAGCTGAGGGAGAATACGATTAGATAGTACTCATTTTATTAGATTAGAAGGAAACATTCCCCAGTACCTTACTGCTATAGCATTTGTTTGCAACCAGGTCTGTTCTTTTGTCGCTAGGATGTAATGACAGTGGATGGTATCCCCTATGACCTCACTGAGAGGCAAGTATATGAAGTTGGACAGCAGGTTGCAGCAGCTCTGGTAAGTCTGCTTACATTCACTGTATTTTTTCCTTATTGCTTGATTGCAACACAAGTGTGCATGGTTGCCTAAGTCTTCCTGACCTAAGCACTGAGGATGTGCTTTCTTAAAACTGAGCCAAATATGCTTGCGTTATTTTGGTGAGCATACACCTCTGTTCCACAGTGTGGAAGACAGGCATAAACTAAGTGAAAATTTATATCAATTAAAATTCCTTTTAAAATGGTCATGGTCTCTTTTCGAATTTTCCAGGCTTACCTTGAACAGAAGAAGTTGTTCCATGGTGACATTGCTGCCAGGAATGTCCTCCTTCATCACAACTTCACTGCTAAGCTCTGTGGTTTGGGTCTGGCCTATGAAACGCACACATACAGTGCCACCTCAGTCACACAGATGGTGCCAGTCAAGTGGCAGGCACCAGAGCGGCTCCTGAAGAAACCCCCCAGCATCAAGGCAGACATGTATGATTTAATTTTTGGACTAAAAGTTCATCTGTCTGTCAGGCCTATCTCACTCCTTTATGTATCATTTCATGTCCTGAAGTTCACAGTAAGTCATATCTAGTCTCAGCGTAATGCTCCACTTCATAGCACATACCTTCTCTTCTCATTTCTGCAGGTCATACCTAGTTGTTTGTTTGTATTTAAGTGAGCTAGCTAACTAGAATGGAAACTTAATGTTGCTTTGTTTTCTTTTCTTGCAGATGGTCTTTTGGAATTCTACTGTATGAAATGATTACATTAGGTAAGAAGATTTAATGATGATAAAAAAATATGTAAGGAAGCAGCAAATTAACAAGACCCAAAATCTCAAATTGTAGAATGTAAAGTTGGGCCATTTAAATAAGCGTCCTGTTTTTTCCAACTTGCAAAGTCTTGGCAATTCCCTTTAGACTTTCAGTGTGAATTGTGGTAGGAAAAAATGGATTTTAGTAGGGAAGGAATGCATTCTTGCACAGAAGCTGCTGTCTGCAACCATTACCCTATAGTTTTTCTACTGTTATTCCTTTTGTCCCTCCAGGTGCTCCACCATATCCTGAGGTGCCACCTTCTGATATTTTATCATACCTGCAGAGACAGAACATTATGAAGCAGCCCTCAAGCTGCCAGCAAACCATGTAAGCCACTTGCTTTATGGGCGATTAAACTTAAGATCTGCAGAGCGAAATGGAAGCGAGACATACAAAACTAGATCTCACAGAAGATCTCTTAAGTCTAGACTATACAAAACAGTAACCTGTTAGTTGAGGAGACTTCTTCTCTCATGTCTGCCACATCTCCTTCCTGGATTCTGCTGCATGAAACTTTGATTGCCAAAACTTTTATTTCCTGCTTTTGAAAATTGCTCGTTTCTGTTTCCTCGTCTGCCTTTGCATTTTGTTGCTCCACTACTTCCTTGCAAGATGCAGGACTATTCTGGAGTAATCTTACTCCTCTAAGTTGCAGGATTCTCCCTGAAACAAACAAAGCATCCACGTGGAAGATCTAAGGCATTATATTTCCTTTTGTGAAGACCTAATTTCTTTTAATATTCAGAGCCTTTTTCTTCCGTAATGCCATTTCAAAAAGGAATACCAAACAACCTTTTCCCCTTTTCCCATACTCACAGTTGACATCCTGACAAACAACTGCATGTTTTTATCCCCACACATTATTTTGTGTTTGCAAATTTCAAAGCGTCATTGAAAGAACTTTACATGAAGCAGAAAACGAGGAGGTCTCTAGACATTTTATACGTGAGAGGACTTGACTGTAGTAAAACTTTGTGTTGATGCTTCTCATTCCCAGTGCTTCCCTGCTTCTCCTTCTTACAGGTACAGCATCATGAAATCCTGCTGGCAGTGGAATGCAACTAAGCGGCCTTCTCCAGCAGACCTGATCCAGTCCCTACAGACAGCTATAAAGACCAGCAACAACCACACAGTGCTGCAGGTGCCTGAGCTAGTGGTGCCTGAACTCTATGCTAATGTCGCTGGTGTTGATGTGCACAGTCTAGTGAGGGAATACACTATACTCTGAAGGACCGTTTCGCATGGTGGTAAAGAAGAAGTCTCTGAGTTTGCCCTTTCTAGACATTTTGCAAGCTCAGAATGAGATTTGTATGTTGGGAGGGATCCCTTTATTTTTCAAACACATTATATATATCTCAGATCTCTCCTCCATGCCAGAAACAACAAACTATTATTATTATTATTAAATCAACCTGTTGGTATCATTCTACCAGTGGTCATTTGGGAGGAAAGTGGGTTTAGGAAGCTGTAGAAAATGTAATGGGAAACTTGAGTTAAAAGAGTGTATTGGGTTTGCGTGGCAAGGTTT
>NW_009636016.1:0-49108 GCF_000690535.1 Cariama cristata
CACCCGTCCCGCCCGGAGCGGTCGGGCCGCGCCGACATAACCATTCCCTTTCCTTGTGTTCACCGCGGGTTCCTCTGTTTTTCCTGCCCGGTGACCGCAGCTGCCAAGTTGGGCTTAGCTGATTCCTGTGCACCTTCTCCGCACAACAGCAGAGTCACGGTCCTCGAGTGTGGGGTGTCTCGTAACTCCTGTTGTAGCCGTGGGTTAATGCTCCTGTCGGGAAATATGTGTCCTTGTTGCACATGATAAAGAGAAATTTCTTATTTGGGCAAAAATGTTTCAAGTAGCTGCCAACCAGATTTTTGTACTGCCATTTCTTGCAGCCTTGTGTAAAAAGGCCTTTGTCACTGGAAAATTAAAACAACTGTTAAATCTGTTTGTTCAGTTACTATGCCAAATAACCTGTAGCTAAACTCAGTTCTGTCCTCACATTTAACTGGATTTGTACTTCGTTTTGCACTTGCTCTTCATTTTTCTTTGTATCTTTCCACATGAAGTGTGTTCCTTAATCCCAAGTAAATACTTGGGCAAAATGTTTTGGGTTTTTTCTTTTTTTTCTTTTTTTTTTAAGTAAAAGTTTGGTGAACCGTGTGAGCCACGTGTTCCCCAAATCAGATCTTGCAATCTTTCTTATTTGCTATGTGAAGAACCCAAGTTGAATCAGGATTTAAAAGTGAGTTTGAAAATGAAAAGGCCTTTCCAGCTTTCCTAAGTCATCTAATGTCTCAGCAGTCTGGCTCTTCCTCCCATCATCTGTAGTGTTCAGTGTAGTAGGCCCTCTCAGACTGGCCCATGCAAAATATAGATAGAAGGTGGTAGTGGCCTCGTTTTTACACATTAACTTAAGTATTTAGAGTATTTCTTCAAGATGGAAGAAGGCTGAGGGTCAGCTCTTCTCTGTGAGGAAGACCTGAGCCCATTTTTCTCACCTGCTCAATATATACTTTGTGGATTCCCACTAGTCCTTTCTATTTAGTTAATCCAGGCACATGAATCTTTTCAATATTCTTGTTGAAAGAATGAACATGACCTATCACCTGGTGATTAGAGAAGGTAATAAAAAGGGCTGCTTTGAAGAGTATAACCGTGAGCTTACCCAGGCAACCCAGTGGTTTTCTTCAAATGCAATGTATATAATGAATGGTATTTGCCACATTTTCCATGATTCTGGAATAGATTGTTTTGAATTTTGTGTGAATTATCTTGGCAAAAAGACTTAGGTACCAGCAAGCTGTGAATGCTGATGCACCTAACTCTCAGCTGCTTAGTCATTTAGTGGAGCCTGTGCGTCTCATCACAGTACCTAGTATGAGGAAAGACGTTGGTTCCTGATGTATGTGGTTTACAAAAGCCAATATGTGAAGCAAGAAGCTGACTCAGCTGAAGAGTAGGAAATGCTGAGGGTGAAGGTGTATTTCAAATGCCTTTCTTTACTAGGACTTTCTTTGTCTCACACTCCTTAATATTTAATTTCAAATTTTTAAAGAAGTTGTCTGTGGCCAATTAATTTCTCTTCCTAGTCTATTTTCCTCTGCTTAATTTCATGCTACTGAACTGTTTTATACTTTCTGAAGAAAATATAAGGGAAAATTGAGAACTAAAGTGAGTAATTAAAACATGGTTGTCTGACCAGTTCACTTTTCATAGTTATTAAACAGTAATTATTTTTACAAGTGTCTTTTACTGAGACGAGAGGAAAAGCATCAGCATCTCTGTTACGTAACTCACTCGAGTTTCCCTGTAATTTGAAGTGAACCAAATTTCAGTGGTCCAAAGTACAGAAGCCCTGGCTGACCAGAAGCTTGTGCTTGACAAACTCCTGTGTTATAGTGTTAAAAGGATTTTCCCCCACCTCCAGTGAAAACTTTGTTTCTGTATTGCTTTGAGGATGCAAACCAGTTAAATGCATGTATCAATGTTTTCAATGCTTTGTTCCCTACAAAGGCCTTGCTTTGCTGCAATAGCAACTTTAATAACTAAAGTCAAGATAGTGTGGCCATTTGAGAAATATATGGTTTCTGTGAAGTAAATAGCGTCCTGGAACATGGGAAGGAGGAAGGCTTGCCGTATAGTTGTGGTGGTGGTGTTTTGCTTTGTTTTTTATCTTCACCTAGCCATCCATTGCTGATGGAAGCTATTGAACATTCATAGGCTTTTTTTTTCTTTTTTCTTTTTTTTTTTTCTTCTGTATTACCTAACTTTCCCATCCCCTGCAAAGAAGACAAGATTATCTGATATGAGATCATCATCTTTCATGTACTCCTCAAGTAACCTCAAGACAAAGATGATTTTGTAGGTTTAAACTGTAGGTATCACTACTAACGATTAATATCCACTATAGAGCTCAGCCTCAAAGCTTGACTCAAAAGAAATTCCATCAAGTCCTCATTGTGACTGGAATTTGATATTAAGGCTATCTTAAAGGTTGCAGTCTTTATTTATTGCACATAATCTCTAAATTGAGCCTTTCTTGTCCATAAGCACAGATGAAACTCTTATAGTTTTGCATCTTGATTAGTGAAGCATTCTAGTTTTGGTTGTTTTGTTGAGTTTTGGCAAATGCCATCGTGTCACCTAGCTGGATGATCCTAAGAGAGTTAAAAATAATTACTGTTTCATTACTTTGATCATAGAACTCCTTTTTCTTCTTTTTTCTTAAACTTATTTTGGTTGGCCATAGAATAAGCCATTTGTCTTTCCTTTCCAGCCTATCCTCATCCTAGCTATTAGTTTGGTCAGCTTCAAAGCACAATGGTTTGTGGTCCAGCACCTTCTCATATGTTTTCACATACAGGAACCTCTGTGATGCCCTTCTTGCTTGAAAGAAGTTCCCCATAAAGATGTGGAAAACCTCCTCATCCACCCTCAAAATCTGGTGGCAGCATTATACATATGGTGCTGAGCACAGCACAGGAAAAAGAGATCTTTTGTCTCATGTACCTGAACTGTAAGGGTTTTTGCTGTTCATTGTTATGTAGGACTGAACTCAGGGAGACCAGGGTTCATGATTAATGCTAGAAAGCACTGTAGTAATGCTGCCATTAGTAAATCTATCCGTCTCTAGGCTGATGAAAACTACAATATTGAAAATAGAAGTGAAGTTTCCCAAATAATAGTAAGTGTGCTTTATTTGCTACCTGTTTTTTTTTCTCTTATTTATTAAGGATTATACTTTAGACTAAAAAGCAAAATAAATTCTTGGACTAAAGATAGGTCCTTGCTAGAAGGATATTGTGACTGAAATACTTAATTCTCTGAAAAACATGTTAACAAACTGTTAACCCTTCTGTAAATGGTAATCCAAATATCATTGATGTTCTCCAGTACTGAGGTATGTAAAGAAAGTTATAACTGTATTTTCCAAGGGATTAAAAGTTTAAACCACTGCAGCTTTCTGAACTGTAAGATACCTTGCATTCTGTTTTGCTGACGATGACATACATTCTTTTTCCTATATTCTAAGTAATATGCAGCTACATCTTCAATTCAAGGTATATTTAGTATCATTCAGAAGTATAATCTTAGTCTTAATTACTACATATCAATGAGAAAATACTATTTGTAGTTAATAGTGGTATAGCTTTGATGCAAAGTAACTTCTGTAGCTACTTCCATTTTTCTTAGCTTATTTTTTCTTACAGGTGGAATTGATGTTTTTATGTGTTTTGTCTTTCCTTTAAGTTCATGAAAACTTTACTTCTGTACCTATAAGTAATGTGTTAGTATTGTATTCTAAAAAATGGACATAAAAAGGCTAGCTGCTTTGAGCTGAGCATTGTTCCTGAACATCTTGACCAGAAAAGCCATATTAGAGCCACATTTTTTTGGAACTGGACTCTTCATAGCCTTACTGTGATGATGAGGTCAAAGGAAGTAAACTTGTAGTTTAGGGTAGTAACTTAGAAGCAAAGCCCATGAGTTATTTTGATCACTAAGAGCTCTGGGTGTAATGGGGATGCCTAGGACAATCAAAGTGTTTGTTTTTAAGCCAAAGTATAACACTTTTCGTATGGCTTGTTTGGCTTTTGAGTGTTTATTAAATGGTCTACACCACTGAACTTCACAACAGCATCATTCTTAAGACAGGCTAATTTAGAGGCTACTTTTTCCCAGAACACAGATGGTAGGGAAAACTGCTGTCAAGAGAATTTTTAAGTAGTTTATCCAAAGGCACCTGGAAGACCTCAAGGGAGACATGGGTTAAACAAAATATCTTAACTTAGTCTCTCTGCTTTTACCTCCAGTTGGTGTATTTCCCTAACTTTGATGCAATGTTTATGTAACTTACATAGTTCCCATAGTGAGTCTTTTTTTGATATTAACATACTGTGATACCTTTGTTCAGGTTAACTGTGCTTAAGAGACTCCTTGTGTTAAGAGCAAAGTCATGCACTTGGTGTTTCTTGGGGTGTTAATCAGTGTCTTAGAAAGTCTGAGAACTTGCTGGAAACATTACTCGTAGCCAATTGTGTCAAATATAATCTATGATACACAAAGTAGTGTCATGAAATCCAGGGAAATTTATGAATTTGTATCTTGGCAGGAGAATGTGTCCCTTGCTGATATTTTGTCACTGCGGGATAGCTGTCTTACTGAGCAAGATATTTGGGCAATTTGCCTGGAGTGTTGCCATTCTCTGAAGAGCATTGCCCATTCTGCAATCTTCCAGACACTCTGCATCACTCCTGACACTTTGGCTTTTAACACCAATGGCAATGTATGCTTCATGGAACAGCTCAGTGGTAAGTATTTGTGTTTCCAGGCCATTTGTTTTAGAACTATAGAAACTCGTAGTGAGAGACTGTAGTAAAGAGTTATATTCTATTCGTAAGACGTAATTAAAATAAAGTGAAAACAAAAACTTGTTTAAGAATGGGTGAGTATAGGTCTGTATGAAACTACATGCTTTTTGTGATTGATGAACAAAGGCTTTTACGAGTTTGCTTAGAAGTTTCTTTCTAGTTATTTTAAGACTTATCCAGGGAAATGTAATTTATTTCCATTTTAAACACTGTAGGTTATGTATTTGTGTACCTGTGTGCATAAGTTTCTACCTATGTAAAGCACATTGTTGGTCTCTTCAGTTCTTCTCATTTCATGGATATGTTCTATTTCTGGAGAAATCTGACATTCAGTGTGTCTTGATGATTGTGGCCATAGAGAATGGGGCAATTCTAGTGCATATGCACTATTAGAAAGGAAAGCTCTCTTGAATAAAGAATTTTATTTTTTTTTTGAAGTCATGATTTTTAGACTCGGCAAGTGTGGTGACTGACTGAGAAATGAATTTTAATGTGCTAAAACCAGTATGTAGTAGCATGTAATATCTTCAGGTATTGTAGCAGCTGAATGGGGGGGGGGATGCTTAAGTTAAAAATGACTCCTGATTTCAGCACAGACAAAAAACCATGTTATTTTTGCTGTTCCCTTTTCACATGACCCATCTCAAGAGTCTTTGTCTTGAGCCTGTTAGGTATATTACAAAACAAAACAAAACAAAAAAGCCCCAGCTCTTATTCTATAGTCCTTTTAAAATTATGTCAGCCTGTAACTAGAAGAACCGTTCTGGTCCATATACACACTGTTCAGGTTTTTGTTATGTCGTCTTTAACCTAATTTATTTTTAAATTTACATCAGAATAAGTGATTATTCTTTTAGTCAAAATCCAGATCACAGTATTTGGAAAAAATGGGGTAAGGTAACTTTGCAACAAATGAATATTTGTTGCCTTCTTTAGAGTTGAAGATACTACTTCAAATAAGCATGTAACATCATAAAATGTAATTAATAAAGATGAAAATATATCTTCATAATTGTTGTGGTATTTGTTTTGTGCTTAAATTCCTCAAATATGTGTGGGTCAATTTTCAGTTCCATGTTAATAGGGTAATGTGGAATCCACTTCCTTTATTTTAAGGAGCTTGTCATAACTTGAAATTAAAAAAAAAAGAATAAAAAGCTGGCTTTGTATTTGTAAGGGTCTATGAAAGACTTGTTGAAGAGAATAAATCTAGTGGATGAAAAATACCCATCAGCTAAGATCTTTGCTTGCAGCTGGGAAAATAAAAAAATCAATTTCTTCTTAAATGTTTCAGTCTAATTGAATATCTGGCAAACAATTGATCCAGGAATTTGCCATATTCAGGTGCTTAAAATGTGGGATAACAAATTTCCATGCAAAGCAAATGTACAAGGATTTTGTTCCCTGAAGTCATGTTAGTCTCTGAGGAAGAGACTTTTCGTTAGTTCTCTTTAAAGAAAGTTGCATTTTCCCTAGGAATGCAAAAAGTTATGTATGTATTCTATTTCTCTTCCCCTTTCCCTCAGATCTTGTTACTATTTTGTTAAAATACAGTTGTTAGATAGGCACTTGGGGAGGTTGTCATTTTTTGCTTCTCTATAGTTTTTGCCTATGGATTTATTCTTCTAGAAGAAAATTATAACCTATGGATTTGCTTGCCAGTGAGAGAAAATGAACAGCCTGTCGCCTCTGCTTTAACAGCAAGTTCTGCTTCCTGCAGGTTCTGTGGTGCTAAAGTGGCAAACATTCAATATGTTCTGCCAAGGGCTCTGATATCTTCTTGTCTCTTCACATCAGACAAATTTCCATTGTAAACATAGTAAAAAAATATGATGGGTGGGCTTTACCAGTGATAAAAATTATATGCTTGTGCAGCCTTTAAAGTGTTCTATGGAAAGAAAGGGAAAAGGTAGTGGGGAGATGAAAAGAAGGAGCAGCAGTCTGGGGGTGGAGAAGGGGGGACAAAATATCTTCTGTCCATTAGTTCACTTCCCCTTCTGCCTCCCCCCCCCCCCCAAAAAAAAAATGTGGTGTGTGGGGGATGCAAAATTACTTGCATACCCCTCTTTTTCAGTGGGAAAGTAGAATTAGGAACATTGTAAGGAACTGTAAATCACTTAGTGGCATCTAGATAGTCAGCCATGCCACGTAGCTGCAATATATGAATATGTTAAAAAAAAAAAAAGTCCTCTCTAGTCCTCTCTGCCATATAACTGAGTTTAGTATCTTCACAACAAAAGAGCTTTGCATTTCACTTCTAAAATACAGGTACAAAAGTTCTATTAGAGCTAAAGCTGTGACGACTATGCTATGCCTGTAAGCATAGTGGTTTGGTTCTTTTTTTTTCCCTCCCTGTTGAGAGAGGAAACTTACATTCTCTGCTTGTAAATTATCTCAATCATCCATTGGCTTCACAGAATGATAGACTTAGATGAGTTGAATAGATACATGAAGAGTAGGTTTTTAGTCGGACACTTTTTTTAATCCCCTGGTATTCTTTTCTGGGTTCGTGTGACATCAGTACAGTGTGATCCTACATACATACTTGGATGCAGCAGCAACATCGGTGTCTCAAGATGTTCCTTTCTTCCTTCCACCTCTTCACTCAGAAGTGGCTGCTGCAGTAGCTCAGTTCCCTGCTAAGCAGCACGCAGGTGGGGAATGTGCTTCCTCCACTCTTTTATCATAATTAAAACAAACTAAGCAGAAAGGCCAAGATTCTAACCTGGCCTGTAGATGAAGAAGCAATTAGCTGTTCAGGTTGTTTTTGCTGCTTGAACCCTTATCACCCAGGCCTGCAGTGGAAAACAGTGAATGGAAATGTCCCATTAATCAAATCAAACCTGTAAACCACAGCTAAGTCACAGCAGCTTAGGTGATAACTTGGTCCAAACATAAATGTCTGAAGGCAAGAAGTGGTTAGGCATGGTTAATATATTTATTTGGAGGTGGTTTGTCTGTTTTGTTTCTTACTAGGAAAAGGATGGTATCTTCTTGCTGAAAGTTTGAAAATAGCATTTTATTTTACTTACAGTTCTAGAAACATGGATAACAACTCCTTTGTACATCAGATATGAGTGAACCAAAATACTGTTATATACATAGTTTCTTTCATATCAGATATGAGTGTATCATTGAATTTTATCATCAATCTGGTTTGTTTTTTAAACAAGCAAGACTACTAATTTCTAATCTGACACGTTTCCTTTTGCTTTCAAAGATGATCCAGAGGGTGCCTTTGTTCCACCAGAATTTGATATCACCGGTAACACTTTTGAGGCAAGTTCATAAATTTATATGTAAAATAGAGGGGAGTTTAATCATTGTAGTACTTGTGGCAGTATCAAATGCTCAGCATTCTCATCATCTAATTTTAACACACTTAAAGATCGTGAATAGTAAATTGTGCTGTTTAGGTATGTTTTGTGGAAATAAAAAGTAAACTTAAAATTCTGTATTAATTTTCTGTATGAACATTTGTTGGCTAACTGTTAAAATGTGAGAATCTGTTTTGACTGAACAACATGTTACCCTAAACCACAGCTGGTCTATATTATGTTCACTGGTATCCTTCACTGGTTACATTTGCTTGTTTGGGGACTAGCCATGAACTTTTATGACTAAATATAAAATTTGTTTGCCATCCTCTTCAATAAAATAATTCATGGAAGGGTAATCAGCAATTTTATCTTTGATTTAATGAAGAAACAAATGATTATCTGTTGCTTTGCAATGCTCAAATGCTCTACATTGTTAAATTAAATTAGTTTTAAATCATTTATTGTAATTCATTAGCCTCCCAAGTCAACCATCTCATTGCATGCTGCAGGAGTGATTGCTTGCTTAATAACCTTTTTTTAATACAGTATTTTTTCTGGCATGTATTCTTAGATAATTCAAATGCTTTAATTAGCAGCATGTTCTATTCGGGGTGTATAAAAAAAATTCTGTTTCTTTATAGTTCAGTACAAATTCCTTTTACTTTTTGTAGTTACAGCCTTCATAGTCATGTCTATAGTCCTCTATTTCCTCAGGGGCGGGGGGGAAGGATAAGTGAACTTTGGAAGTGTGTAGTACTATGAGTAAGATAAGAATGATAAGGCAGGAAGGGTAGTAGTATAGAATATGGAGTAGTACAGTCTTTGTAGGTTAGAGATGCAACATTTCTCCCTGTTAATATGCTTTGTTAATGTAGTTATATAGGCCAGCAGAGCTCTAGTGATTTCTGTGCTTGCTATTCCCCTGAGCCCCAGGCTGGTGTTTTGGAAGTCTGTCTTTGGGGTCAGGGGGCCAGTGCGGGTGGGGAGTGGTTAGGAGGTGACCAGTATTGCATGTAAACTTTGCAACTGTGGTAGCCTTTATATTCAGATGTGGTTGAGGAAAGCAAGTCCCAAAGGTGACTATTTTTTGTTGTTGTACTTCTGAAGCTGGACTTAAGATTTTACATAAATGTGCACTCCATCCCTTGCCCTTTAACAAGCCTCCAAGACTTGACATAGAAACACTTAGAAGATTTGTAGAATTATTTGCTCCTCTGGCAAACTTGTATTTTGCCCCCACCCTTTTTCCTCCTGTAGGAGTTGCTGAACTCATGCATATAGCAAATAGACACACTGAAAGAGGTTTGAAGACCAAGGGGATGGGACAAGGTGAAATGGGGATTAGGGAAGACTCTGTGAATACTAAGTGACCTAGAATTTTAGTTCTGTCTGATATACAAGGCCATTGTATCCTTATTGGGCAAAACTCATCTGTGTACAGGTTTATTATTTAACTCTTCTCTTTTGGCAGCAGTTACAAGCTTGTTAAGCCCCAGTGAATCCCAATACCAAGGACAGCATAAACCACACTTAGTCAGTGAAAGCTGATTGAGTTGGGAGTGGCTCTGAACATTGGCCCTTTGACCTTTTTTGCAAAGGTTGATGAAGATAGATGAAGGTGTACATTTATGTGGAATGAAGTCAACATGCTCCGCCTTGTCTGTTGTGAAGTGGGGTAAGGGCTGGGTGCAGTTGTTTCTGTCCACTGCTCCTATTTCTTTATCTAGCGAGTTGGGGAGCCTTGCAAAGCAGGGAGAGCAGTGCTACAACAGTGTCCTGTTGCCTCAGCTGTTTCTCATTGACCATGCTAGGACAATGCAGAAGACTGAAAAGCTAGAGCTTTTCCCTTCATTGAGGCAGAGGTGTATTGTTTTACTCTGGGATTTGTGTGCATTTTGTCAGACAGCTATGGGATTCTGAGTATTCCTGGAACTTTCAAAGCTTTACCTCTTACCGTTTGTAGAGTTTGGTTGAATTTTAAGTACTTTAGTACCAGATCAAATTCTGCCAGAGATTCCATGCTGACCTCAGCTTGCTTTTGCTTTTGCAGTTTCTAAGACCTGCAGTGGGTTAATCCTTATGCATTTGTTACAAGGGTTTTATAATATTGTAGTCTTTCCAAGCTAGCTGTTTCCTTCTTGGTGCTAACACTTCAATTTCTTCTCTTTTTCAAAGATATTGATACTTCTGTCTATCCCCTCACCCCTAGTTGTAACCTCCTGCTAGGCAATAGCAGAATAGCACTGGTTTATATACATCTCTCTGAGGAAACCCTGAGCCGTTATGCTTTCTCAGTGTTAAAAGATTCTTTGTACTACGCCAATAAGCTGCCCTTTTTACAGGGGCATCAGATCTTGTGTGTTACTGCTTTCTCCTTCTTTGGTAATGACCTTACTCAGTTGTTCTTTATTGAAGGAGTGTTTTTGCAGCTGCTTAGTATGCTTTGTTGAGAACAATGGAAAGTAGTGTTTGTATTGAAATGGTCCAACTTCAATATAAAGAAAAAAAATTAGTATTGGAACTACTAATTTTGTTCAGGATTATCTTTTACAGCTGTTACTCCAGTGTAAAAGCTCAGCTGATTTAAAATACTTATGTCAGCCAGAGGTTTCACTTGATTTGAGCATGACCTATTTTATGCCTTCTAAAATGGAAGCACACAATGAGGTTTGTATAGCTACTGGATGACTTCTTCCTCTTTAAACTTTTTTTTTAATTCCTCAAATAAAGCTACAATTATTTCAACTTTTTCAAACAAGAGATGTTTTGTTTCCTCCTTGGTGAATTACTGATCCAGACCTCTAATGGAATTGTGACTCCAGTCTAATTAGTTACTAAACTTAGCTTGCACTCACAAGCACACAAGGGTAACAGACACAGGAAACAAATTGAAATGCATTACTGTCCTGTTGTCAGAAACAACACTATTAAAAATTTCAGTTTGTAATTGGAATTTCAAATAGCAAGAGATCTAAACCTTCGTCCAAATGACAGTGCACAGGACTGAGAAGTAATTGATTTCACGTGGTTTGTTTTAGACTTGTCACTTGTTTCCTGACCTGGTCTCCATTTGTAAAGTGGGAATAATAACACCAACTTCAGTTACTGTTGGGAGTAGGAAGGTAAAAACTAGCCCTTCAGGGAGCTGTCAGCTTCCGTGTCAGATGTATAATAGACTTTTTAGAGAGAAAGAGATTAAGAAGGAAGTAGCTGTGAAAGGGGCTTTTGGTGCCAACAGTGAAGTGTGGCTGAGCTGGTGACTTCTTTAGTGCTGCCACAGTTCAAACCTGTGGGGTTGGAGGAAGGATTGCAGTTTCTGAGGGTCTCAAGAGATGTTGAAACGACTGTGTTGCTAAGCAGTTGGAGCAGCATTTCATAGAGTAGTTCAGTTATGTCCTCCTTTTCTTAGTGTAAGTATTGTCACAGTGCAAGGGCAAAAAAGGCAGCCAAGCAGGTACCATTGGTCTCTAGGATAGCATTGGACTAAAACAGAGAACTCCTGGGTATCTGTTCATGTTGATTTTTTTCCTCTAACTTTGCTATCTCCTTACAGCCTTCTATTAGCTTTCTGCCCTAGTAACTGCACTGTTAAGGACTGGTGCTGCAAAGAGTGGGAGGGAAACAGGAGAGAAACTTTAGAGTTATGGTCCATACTGTAACTCCAAAGAAAATGTGAATTTCTATACAGTACACTTATTTTCACTTTTATTCTTAATGCATATGCAGGTATGTGATGTGGCTGTGATCAGTAAAAGTTTTGTGATGACTGAAGCTAACACTTGCCTGCATTGATAGAAAGATCTCACTTCCTGCTTCTCCTCTAAGCTGAAAGGTGTATCTGTATTTACTATAGCAATTACTGACCACTTTTTTGCTCTCATTGAATCTTGAGCTAGAAGCCAGTTAGAAACATCTGGAGTATAAAGACTAGCCTCTAATTTTGTAATGTTTTACTTGTGTTCTACTGTAAAGAGCAGTATAGAATATGAATTTTTCTGTTCTAGAGAAACATTAAGAGACTGAGATGCAAAAATACAGATTTGAGGCTTCTTTTAAAATTTGCCTACTAGACTATATACTGGGCTTATCAAACAATTAATCTTCGGTATAAACTAATATTGAGTCCTGATTACCTCCTTTAAATAGGAAGAGCTTTAACCTTTTCCTAATGAAAATGATTCCTATTTCATTTTCTTGCCTTGGGCAGTACAGTGCTAGACTTGTGAAATTTGACCAATGGGAGGCCCAACAGGAATAGTTAAATGTTGGTGAGTTCATTAGTAGCCTTATTTCTGTCACTACAATACAAGTTTGCCTCAGGTTAAAAACATTGGCTGTCTCAAACCAGTTTCAAATAGCTATTTGTCTGCATCACAAAACTGCCATTGAGTCTGACACAGAGGTTCATTGATGTAGAACCCCACATTTCTAAGACATGAGCTTTCAGTGAGATGAAGGACCAATGTCTGCCATGTGTGAACTTGCATTTATAATCTTTTAATAATGTGGCTATTCAATTTTACTTGTTCTAGTGAATGTCTGTACCAGAAATCAGTGAATTTTCAGTCTTCTGCTTTTTTTTTATATCTAAAGCAGACTGGATAATGCTTCTGTTTAATGACTTCTTCCATTATTTAGACATGATGAAATGCAGTAGTTCAGAAACCTCAGTATGCAGCAGGATTAAAATCTTTCAGAAATAAAAGAACTGAAAAAGTAATATAGAGTTGAATACTACCTTGAAGAGAAGGGGGGAAATACGGCGTAGAGAATGGGAAGAAAGTGAAGTTCACACTTCTCTCTTTCTCATCTAGAACTTGTTCTTGCTTTTTGCTGCCATGGCAGGAGTGGTATGCTGATCTCTCACCTGGGAGAGAATCAGAACCAGAAGAAGGTGCATACTTCCTGTCTCTTTGCTAGAATGTACAGCTGTCAACCCGTGGTTCTCAGTGGGTTATAGTTGATTTGTATTATAAAAAAAAAGAGTCCAAATGTTTCAGCAACCTTAAAAATAAAGAATTCTACACAAAGTGATGTAACTAGTGCAAATGAAAAGACAAGCTAAAATGTATTACTTTTTTTAAAAAAAACTAAATAGTTAAGATCATATGGCTTATTCCTATGAAATGTGACAAGGCAGTTGGATTGATATACACCATATACACACAAATATTTTATACGCATATAAATGCATGAGCTGAAATGCCAAATGAAACCTACTCTTCTAGGGAATAGATAAAGAAAGAAAGGTTCAGGGTATATATATATGTTGGTCCTACTGAAGAAAACTGAGCTGACAGTTTGGTGCTGTGATATTTCTCAATAGCTGATCATTACAGAGCTAGTGCTCAGGTCTCAGCTGTTGGTCCATCTCTAAATATGAAAGCCTTCATCTTTCTCCCAAATCAAAACAGCAGAGGGTATAAAGGAAGTCTTGCCTTTGCCACTTCCCTGGTCTTTTAAAGCACTGGCTTTGAATGCTGTGAGATTATCTCTACTGTTCTATTCTTTCTTAGCTCTCGGTGCAGGAGGAAAAAAGAAAACTTTTTACATGTTCTCCTAGAGGGAGTTTTGGGTTTGTGTTTATCTGATGGGGGAAATAATTCTTTTGAAACACCTCGTGCCTTTTTTTTGAGTTCTGTTTCTCTTAGTTTCATGTAGCCTGCTCTTGAGACTAATTCTAACAGCAGCAAGGCTTGTCATCAGCAAATGGTAACTTATCTCCTCATGTAGTCTAAACCATTCTATCTTCTGAGTGGTATTTAAAACTGTCGCCTCTACTGTTATAGAAGGGGAAATGGAATCCTCCTGCTCTTGCTTTTACATCATCAGCCCAACTGAGGTTCCATTCAGGAACTTAGTACTGAGCGAATATCACCCTTTAGTTGCTTTACACAAAGAGCTAACCAAAGGAAGAATATGAGGCCAATGAGACTTTTTTTACAGCAGTTTTTTTTATGTATAGAATATCTTAAAGCTTGTAATTTGATTACCTGAAAATCCTATAGCTTGTTGTTTAATTCTGAAGTTGAGCTTACAAAGTTGTCATATGGTCTTTTCTAGCAGGTTTTTTGAGCATATTGCCAGTATGTTTACAGTTTTGCCTCTAAATCTGAAACAACTTTTCAGACTGACATATTTTTATCAGGAATGGTCTGTCTCTTAGGCAGAAAAATGTTCTCAGAAGAGAAATGACTGTATAGGTAACCTGCTCAATGAAAATACATAGTATTTTAGGTTTTTTCCTTATAGGGCTATTAGATTCCTATAAGAAGGCATTATTAAAGCTAAAATATATATTTTCCTTAAAATTGAGGAAGATTATCCTCTGATGTACAAAAGAATTTTTCAAATTGGTTTATTTGAGGGTTTTGGTTTTGTGAGGGGAAGATTGGGAGTGAAAAGAAGACTTTGTGTTCTGTCTTAAAACAGTTGTTTCTTGTGGTAGTTGAAATTTACTCTTTTAGAAGCCTGAGGAGCTGTGTTGGATAAATTTGCAGGTTGTTCCCATCATATGCAAAAAATCTATGGAAAAAAGGACAGATTGTTTTCTCCTGTTATGCTTGGGCAGCGTCATAAGACTCTAGGCTCCTTAATGTTAAAGATGCACAAACGTTTTGGATCAGTTGTTTATCTCCAGCCTCTTCCACATAAACTCTTCTGATTAGTACTGATACTTTCTCAGCTATAGATGAAGTTGTCTTCCTTAGTTCTGGCACAATTATCTGTCAGTTTCTGGTGCTACCCATTCAAAGTCATATCTTCGGTTGACCCATCATCATACTGGTGTTACTGGCAGAACTTAATTTTCTATTGCACTCTCTGCTTACTTCCATCACTTAGTCCTTAGAATGTTCAAAAATGCTTTTGAAATGTAAGCCTGAACCCATAAAGGCAACATGAAGACCTCCAGCGAAATTACTCCGTGTCATTACTTGATATTAATGAAAGAGAAATCTTTTGATTTTTATGTCTGTTCTACATGGATATTCAGTCACTAAAAGATCCATGATCATTGCTAGACTGGATCTGAAGACTTCATATTCCCTGGAACGATGACATACATTTCATTTTTACCATTTGCTTGAACTGAAAATAGAGCCATTTCACCAGTGTATGAGAACATTTTATAAATACTACTTTCTTTTTGAAAGGTTCAGGAACTGATTGACTTAGAATTAGGTGGCGGAATGGATGACTTCCTAATCTCCAGATAGAATTTGGAGATTAGTTCAGTTTTCACTGTGAATTAGATGATCATAGAATTATCTTATTAAATTGCTTGAGATCTAGTCAAGAGAGCCTTCAGGATTATGACAAAATGGTTGTCACTCACACATCATTCTACTTAGTTACAGCATTTCAAAAAAGCTTCAAAGAACAACTGAGAGCATGCTTTTGAAGCTAAGGATCTTTTCTCCTGGGAAATGCATTGCAAGTGACTTAGAATTTCTTAGATGACCATTGGAGCAGCTTTTGTATAAACCTGTTAGTATATACGTACTCTGGGATTCTTGAACTTTTGAGCCCTGTCACAAAATTTAAAAAAAAAAAGAGGCAAAACAAAAACCAACCAACCAAAAACAACAAAAAAATCCAACCAAAACAAACCCCCCACCAAAAAAACCCCAGCCAAACCTCTCCTTCTTTCTCTCAGTTGTAATGGCAACAGGTGTTGCCTTTTTACTCAGGAATGCTGACTTATCAGTTTTTGAAGAAGCACATGAATGAAATTTGTTACACTTTCCTTGTAAATTTTTTTTGTTTATGACCTACACACTTCAAGTCCTATCACATTATACATGAGTTCTATGCCTGAATAGGGAAGAAGGAGCAAGGTTTAATTCTGCAGAAATCATTCCCCTATGAAACAATCAAACAAAAAAACAACCCAAGCCAAAACCAGCCCCCAACTCTTCCCCTCCTCCCGCAAAAAAAAACAAAATCCTCCCTGATTACCCTCTTCTGTTCACGTTTTTGATATATACAATGAGAGCTACTTACTCATTTGCTATTTCAGTCACCTGCAGCTGTTCTGTGAAAATCAGTGTTTTGAATGTGGTCTTAACATGGTACTATGCAGTGGGATAAGTTCAGAAGTGTTTGGCCAGCTTTTTACATTTGCATTTCATCAAAGATGCTTATATATGTTCCTTGTAGGGAAAAAAAAAAAAATAAAGATCCACATAGATTGTTGCCTCAAAGAAGAGTGAACTGATACAGCAACCAATTATTTTACATATCAGAGTCCTGATGTCATTGATTCATGGCATGGTAAAGGAACTGAGATGCTATTCAAGTTTATTGGCTTATAGTGTTCTTAACTGGAAGTCTTGCACTTCAGTTTTTTAGCTTCAACATGTGGAATTAGCATCCCCCAATACAGGATTGTGGAATGCATTACTCGGCTCAAAGAGTGACAGACTTTACCAGTAGGCACCTTTGCTTAGGTTTAAGATAAAAAGAATATACTATTTTTTAAAAACAAGTAACTTTAATAACTACAAATAACATAATATTTGCCATACAATGAAAAAAAAATCTTTTATTTATACAGTTGAGAGAAGACAGAGCTAGACTTCTCAGCATGCATATAACTGCTTCCTAGGCTTCCTTGTTCCTGTACCTACAGGGAATAAATTGTTAGTTTAATTAAGTGATAAATTAATTACCTATGGCAGGTAACTTAAAAGTAAGGGGGTTAATGGCTGATAAATCATAAGGAGAGTTGTGACATATGAAACTCAGTATCAAAGGGAGTTTTTTAAAAAATAGCATTATTCAAGAAGCTTTAAGGATAAATGTGTGTAACTTTTACTATCTAACCTCTAAGGTTTCCAGCAGTTTTATTGCCATAATTATACTTCTGTACTCCTGCAGGAGAGGAGTCAATTGGTGTGCTATTCATCAATGTTGGGGTGCTGATCTTTGTGATTAAAGGAGCCTGAAAATGGGATGGAAGTGTAAGAAACCTGTTCTTAATTTGTGTCCTCACCTTGCAAACACATGAGTAATTTCATGCACCTAGCACACTTTAAATGTGGTCAAGCTTCTGTGTATGTTCATCTTCATGTGACTTCTTGAAGTGAAATGAATGTTTACAAAGGTGTCCACCAGTGGCTCAAGATATATCTCAGTCTTCACTGCAACAGTTAAGGTAACAGCTTCTTGAAACTATATTGAGGTCCAGTTGAAAAGTTTGTATTTTCTGACTTTTTTTTTCTCTCTTTGTGTGTAGCTCTGGATTGACAATACTGCTTTTCAAATTAGTTACTGCTATAGATGCTGGCAATTTAGTCTACGGACAGCAGTCACCTGTGTTTCACATAGCCATAGGGAAAGCCAAAACATATTGCTGTTAAAATAAAGTGTTTGCAGGTAGCATGGAGACTGCTGTAAACCTGTTGTATGATTTTTGTTTGGTTGTTGTTGTGTTTAAACAAATATGTATCTCCTATCAAAGAAGACCTCAAAAAAAAAAGTACTGAAAAGAGATATGTATACAGCAGCCTAAGGAGGTGATTAGAAGAAGGCAAAAAGTATGTAAAAAGCTTACAAACATCTGAAAAACTAACAATTTTTTTTTTGCCACATCTATCAAAACACAGAAACGCTGCCCAAAGACTGCAATGATTGCAGATGAACAAGATAGAAAAGAGTTTTTCAAAGACAGCCATAGCAGAAAAACTGCTTAACTTTCTTTAACCAATTTTTGTCTTGTAGGACCTTCAGGAGGTTCTTACATTGTAACTGTTCTTTATGGGGAATTATCAAAACTTGACTCAAATAAGAGTGTCAGAATAGTGACCAAATTGATGAAATTAGCAGTAAAATAAATTTCCAGGACCAGATGGTGAAACAGCATTTATAAAAGAAGCAATTACTTAGAGTAATGTTCTTTAGCCTGGAAGAGAATGCCCTGAGGGAGAAGCTCTGCTAGAAATCTGTGAAGTATGCCATGGTGGCAGCCATAGAGTGAGTATTTGCCAGGCCCTCATAAATGAAGAAGTAGGTGGCAACAGTGAGATGAACACAGGTGGAGTAAAACAAGTGGAAGTACTTATTTGTTATGCAGTAAGCTGTGGAAATTGTTGCTGCAAAACATAGATGCAAACAGGTTGTGTGTGGATAAAGCTTAGACAAATTCATGGAGATAAAACACTTACATGAACCATTACAGAAAAGAAGCCCGCAACTATAAAACAGTGAGATTAGAGTGACGTACTAGGTAGAGTTCCTCAGTTCAAACTGAATTATATAAATGGAGGTCACAAGAAACCAAAACATAGTAAGATGTAGGGACTAGACAACATTCAGTCATAGTGTATGCGATACAAGCTCTTCCCAAGTACCTTTAGATTTTGCTTGGTTCAAAAAAAAGTTGTACTGTTGCTTTTTAGATGATTGTATCTGTGAAGCTTTGCTTCTGTTTTGTGATCTAAACTGATTGTTCACCTAAGAGCACACTAAAACTTGAAAGCTTTCATTTAGTTGTTAGGTAAAGTAAGATAATTTGAGAGTTGAAATACCTGCAGACTTCAGCTGTGAGTGGGTTATTTCAGAAAATTTGACCTGTGACTGCATTTTTGTGTCCATTTCTTTAGAAGTCTTTTGGGAAATAATTTTTTCAGACAAAGCTAAGATGCAACTGTAGTTAGAAGGGACAAACTGCAAGTATAGCTTTGGTTGAAAATGTTGTTTTCCTAGCACTTACTAGCAATTCAAGCTAGAGTATATGTTTTGTGAATAGTCTACAATGGTTTAGCACTTTTAGCATGTTCTGCAGGCTAATTATGTACACATCCAAAGTGCCAAATGAATAAAAAGCTAATATTTAATACAGGACCTTCCAGTAATTACGGTTATGCAGAAAGGCATTTAGTCCCTTTGTAATGAAGGAAAGTATTAAAAATAATAGGCCTATTTCCCTTTCATTTTGTTGCTGAAGAATATTACTGTCTGACTTGCTTTTGCATAAAAATAGTGCATTTTAGAGTCAGTACATTGAGAAAAGACGTAAGTAAATATTAAATGTTTTCTCCCAGTAGTCATTTTCTCAGGCATTAGTTTGGATTTGTTTATAAAACTTTGAGTGTTATAACAACACTGAAGCTTTCATTTATGGAACCTTAAATACTTTGAATTGTGAAAGGGTGGAGACATCTATATATATGCAGCAATCTCAATAAAAAAAGAAAAAACTGCAAGGTAAAATAAGGGTCAGATATGAATGTCAAAACCAAGAATTGTCTTACAGTATTCCCGTAGCTTGTCATTTAGTCGGAAATATTTTACAGGAAGTATTAGTTCTATTATGGTCTGTCTTTTCCACTTCTGCTGAAGACCTACATTTCTGAACTCGGTGAAATTTCAATACAAAATGTAAATGGTCATTATTTGTAATTGCAATATACTAAATGCTTGTGCAGTCACTATTCAAAAGCTCTTTTGTCAGCTTTTTTCTGTATTGTTTGTCTGCAAGTATGAGTTCCTATAGAAGCTTAGTTCTTTAGCTATGCCAAGCAGTAATACAACAGAGCCTCTGTCACGCTCTGTATGTAGGCTTGGAGCTTTTACTTCCTCTCCTGATCTTTTGATTTGCAGATTTTAAAATTAGAGCAGATCATTACTGTTCTTTGATTTCACTTCCTATAGCGTTAATGGTCATAAAATGGCATGCAGCAAGGCAAGTAACTTTTGATTGGAACTGTCAGAAGCCTTTTTGAATATATTTCACTCATGATATAAAATTTTAACATGATGGCAGAAGCTGTCCTCTCCCTTGGTAAGTGCTTCGAGTACTTAGCCTGAATTTTTTAAAAATATGTAGTATCTTCAGCTTTTGAATTTTTATCTGGCTTTTTGTTTGTTTGGTTTTGGTTTTTTTTTTTTGGGGGGGGGGGGTTTGGTTTTTTTTTTTTTTTTTTTTTTTTACTTTTGAGTCTTTTTTTGTACCTTTGTGTCTTGGAAACTACTCTAGTAGTAGAAGTTATCTTGATTTGAAGCTACTTGTATGGTTATGACCTTCAAATTTTTCGCTGAAATGCATGAGCTCTCTTAGCCTGTTGCTGAAAGGAAGACTTTTAGAACCTCAAATCATACTTGTGACTTTTCTCAAACATCTTTTCTTTGTGTTGCCATTTTGATTTTTAAAGGGCATGTTATTTCCATTATGACGTTCCCGATATAATTTTACCTATGAGTCCTGTTACGTTTGCTAAATTTGGGCTAAGAGTAGATGCACTCTCTAGGTCCAGTTCTGGAGATCCAGTTTCCTAATGTGACTTCCTCCCTTTCCTACTGTCTTTTTTAAAGCTGATACTGTAGTGCAGTCTTGCCAGCACAGTCCGTGTATTTTTTGTAACAAGTTACATTTAGTCTTTAACTTAGAAGTGTCTTTAGGAATTGTGAAGAGGTTGTTTTGTTGTGTTTATCAGCTATTATTATTATCCTGTAATGCAAAAGTTCCTATAATTCAAAAACTAGTCTCCTTAGCTATATTTAAAACAGGTGGGGTTTTTTTCAGAAACTAAGGGAAAAAAAACCTCTCTTAATCCTTAAGAAAATTCCTAACTGCCAATACAGTACCAATTTTTGCTTGTCTTCTAGAAGATGAAAAGTTGTTTGCTGCCCTTTCCTATTTATTTGTTACACTCCTTCTAGCATACTAAAAACCTTAGCTTGTGAGATTGTTTTCATTGAGAACAGTCCCTTCTAGTGAGCATTAGATATTTTGTACTTATGAGTTTGCTTTATTTATTGCGTTTGCCATCTTTCTGTCCTTCCCCAGAAAGTGAAATTTTCTTCCTAAGCTTAAACAGTGTGGTAAGTAGAAGCAGCAGATTTGATGCATAAACTTGGGGAACGCCCCACCTAGTGGATGCTCACAAACTCATTTTCTCATTGCTCCAGTTCAAACAGGAGGCTTAAGGTTACATTGGATTACCATACATATTAATGATGTTTACTGCCAACTCAGGAAATAGATTAAATAGCTAGATTTTCTTTCCCCTTTTGCTTGTGGGGGTGATGGTGTTTGGGGAGCTAGGAGGGGGAAAGGTAAAAAGGGGATTTACATTAAAGACAGTTTCAAGTTTAAAAAGATGTTGAAATTCCCAATAAATATTTTAACATAGAAATTAATTACCAGCTCTGGTGATTAAAATGGCCATCTTCAAAACTAGCTTTCCTGGATGTCAGAGGAAAGGAAGTATCTCAACAGAGCAATTTTCTCAGGGGGCAGCGGAGGGGGGGGGAATCCTTCTTTATTCAGTATGAGACTGGCCATTCCCTTGTACAAGAAAAGATGCAGTGAACTTCTTTAAAACAGGACAGCAAAATGGAGGGAGTGGAAGCCTGTCTGCTTTCATCTTAGACGCTTGTGCTTTTAAAGGCAAACTAGGGGATATGAGTTGTACACTACTGTGAACAGAATTATTAATTGGAAAAAGTGGGATGAGGTAATATGTTGCTCTGCCCTTCCTTTTCCTATGTCCTGTGATGTCCACATCCATCCTCATGTGGATGAAGAAAATTTATCAAAAGGCAAAGTTTTTTGTTCCTTCAAAGTTAAGTTCCTCATCTTTCTGTCCTGCTTTTGGAGTTGGTATTTGAGTTGTATAGAATGAGATTATATTCAAATACGCTTTCTTCTGTATTATATTAAATAATTTATTTCTTATAAATTTCTTAGCGAGAGAAGACTAGATAAACTCTTATTTATTCTTATGCATTGTATTTGGAATAGACACTACATTCTGTAAATGAAATCAGGTGCTGAGGAATCACACATTTCTTTTAGAGAGGCTTAAATGTACAGGTAATGACCAAATGATAAAATAACCTCAAAAGTGATGCCTGTAGACACATGTCAAGTACTACTTTTGAGCTGAACAAAAAGAAGATGAAGCAGGAACAAGAGTCTTTGCCATCCATACTCTAGTTCACTGAGTTTCTCTGAAGTATTCTGTTTGCTAAATGCCAAACAGGGAAGAAGAAATGTGTCAAGTAAGTTGACAGTTTGAGGTAAACTGGGTTTAATTCTTACTTCATGGGTACAGCCTGTCTCTTGGTATGGGTTGTTAGGGACATGGCAAGTGTTACAACATTATCTGTTTCTAGAGGCCGAGTCTTAGTTGCTCTCTCTCTCTCGCTCGCTTTCTCTCTTTCTTTCCCCCTAACAATGAATAAGTAGATCAAATTTTTTTGCTGCTGCTGCCGCCTTTGTTAACCTTAGCATTTCTGTAAATAGAACACTATACTCAATAAATAGAAATGCAAGATTTGCTGATAGAGTACAAAGGTTATGTGTTACTCATTTTTGCCACACGCTGTAAAAGCATGTGAGCAAGATACTATCTTTAAAGTAACATCAGTGAAGCTTGGTGTCAGTTGTATAGTGGATGTTACAGTCTAAAAGCAAATTTTCCTGATAAAGCAATTCTACTCATTCCTGATGTTAGGAGTGGTATAGGGAGGCTGAAATTAGTTATTCTCTTCAGAAGTACCTTCTGAATTCAAAGGTGTCCCCACACTATATGGCATTATTTCATCTGGTATTCTGACATTGTTTGGTCTGTGTAGTGTACATCCATAACTTCTACATCACTATTTTTTCCTCCACTTCTTAGAGGACTGATTAATTTCTTTCTTTAATAGTCATTTTGTGGAACAGAGGTGATGTTACTTGTTGCAGATCATATCAAATACATGGGATAACGTACTAATATCAGGTATATTAAACTACCACAGTACAATATGACATTTATGCAAAAAGCTCTTTAAATAGAGCTGTATTATATTTTTAAGAGTTTGTCTTTGTTTCCTTAATCTCTTTTAACTTTATTTTCAGTTTTCTGTCATGCTGTCCATTGAGAAATGCAGAATGACATAGCTCACTGAAACAGAGTATTTGATATCAAAGTGAAGTTCTACACTCTACACTTCCTCTTCACTGTTCAGAAGCTTATGAAACAGTCTGCAGAAAAAAACCTTAAAACTATCTTCATAAATTCTTGGATGTTAGGGAAGGAATTTCAGCTAAATTTCTTCCCCAGGTTGAAATGTACTAAAGTATAAATCTAGATTATTTTTTTTCAGGCAGTTACCTTTTCAGGCCTTCAGTTTTGGGCAGGCTTAGAAAGGTGTTAATTTATACCTAGTTAGTTTTATAGCAGATTAACTTGCGTGGACTGTAAGACCATCATCCTCTAAACATTTATTAATAGGAGTTATACCTCTTTTGTGAGTAGCTCTATTAGTTCAGGGTAGAGTTCATTTTCTGCAGCTGAAATAAGTATGGGTGAAGGTAGTGGTAAATTCAGGAAGTATGAAGAAATAACTATCTTCTCTTCACCTTGTTAGTGGGTTCAGGCTTCATAGTTTTGTATCCTTTTGCCAGTGTATTCTGGTTTATCTTACAAAAAAAAAAATCATGACAGTCTGTCAACAGTGTAGTTCAGTAGGGCTACTGCCACCAAGTGGGTTATAGTAGCTTAATATGGAGGGGGGGTGGAAGTAACCCTTACTCTTGAAATAGATGAACAGCATTCATTCTTCTGCTAAATCAAAATATACATTATAACAATTCCTGTCTGAGTTCCTCTGAAATTCTCAAAAGGAAAACAAAAGTCTTCAGTTATCTCTTCTGCTTAATGGTGAAGTTGTGTAATAGTGAGGAACCTGAGACTGAAATTACTGCTTTGCAAAAAATCTTTTTATCTTTCTTTTTAGATCAGATGACATATGGTTTGTTTTTCTGACCTTTGCCATAGTCTTGATAAGTCCCAAGGGTACATCAAGGCTTTAGATCCAGCAGTCAGCACTAGTTTATGCTTTCTTGGTTTGAGGGGGACATGGAGGGGGGGGGAGAAGTGGAACTGTCCAAGCTACGTGCTCACACACACAGCGCTTCTCAATGAGGTAACATTGTACTCCTCTTCATGGAGGTGCCCTGCCTCACTAGAAAGTAAATGTGTATGCATACCTGCAGAACAAGTCACCTCCCCTTCATACAATTTAGAAAAAATAATGCACCTGAGAAAATTGAGGAGGGCAGAGGGAAGAAATTACTTTTGACCCTAAAGTCAGCCTTCTTTCTAGGATGAAAAATAGTAAAACATATAATAAATGCATTAGTATAACCAGATTTAATATACAGATCTGTCATTCTTTTATTTATGTATGTGTTTGTAAACCTGAGAGGGCAGTGTTCAGTACACTTCAATTCCTGGCTGTACTGCATCGCCATTTAAATGTTTACACAAACTTGCACTTATAATCTTGATTATAAATTTTCCTGAATTGTGTTCTCTGAATAGAGCATGAAAATAAAATATAGGCCATCATGGATAAATTACCATTACTACTAAAGCAAATCTGAAAAAGTGTTTTTTTTTTTTTTTTTTTAAGCAGCAGAAGACTTCTCAAATTAAGAGATAGCTGTGTTGTATGGCAAATCTAATGCATTAGCACTAGATTTATGAAAGTTGTTGGCTCCCCTCCATTTTTATTGGAGCTTATCACAAGGCTATAGGCTTTAAGAGAAGCAGAGGTCACAAAGGTGGAGTATTAAGATTCTTTCAAAAGTGTCTTCAGAGACAAGTGATATTATACTGTATTGTTTGTGCTTGCTTTCTTTATGCTTGATAACACTTATAAAATACTGCTATATGTGAAGTTTTTTGTGAAACTAAATTTTATTTTTTTTCTTTAAGAGGAATACCACCTCAATCTCCCAGCATGCTTCTAACATAAATATTACTTACACACACAGGGGGCTGAGTTTTATATTTAACTGTAGCTGATGAACAATTGTAATAGTGATTATTGGTGAAGAAGAAAAAGGGTTCTAGCTGGACTCCACAGGGTTATTTCTTTTTGTTTGCAAGAAGCATATCCCCCAAAGCAAGACTGAAGGCCATTTTGTTCCTCCTGTTTAAATTAAACCACCTTTCCAGTGAACTGTTACCTTGTAAGTTAAAAATTAAAACAATGTAAACCATATTGCTTGTGATCTCAGAGGTTTTTTGGCAAGAGAGAGAGAATTGGTAGCATACTTAATGCCTTTTTTTAAACTTCATGCAGGCACACATCTATTCTTTGGGTGCAACGTTGAAAGCAGCAATAGAATATATAGTAGAACCTGAGACAGAATCAGAATTTGGGCAAGATCTGCATACTCTACTGGAACAAATGCAAGAAGAGAATCCTGAAAATAGGCCAGATATTGAGGTAAAACAGCCCTTCATAATCTTCTGTTTTAAAAAACTGACAAAAATATTTCTGTATGTGTGCTCATTGATAGAGAGATGGTCTTTATATTTAATATGCTCAGATTTTGCCAGAAAGCTGAGATTTTCCCAGACTAAGAAGAAATTCTTCTTTCTTCCTGCTCTAATGGAGATACAACCTGAAAAGCAGATGTAGATGTTTTATGGTGATTCGATTTTTAAGAAGGTTGGGTGAATACCCTTGTGGATCTAAATTTTCTTATTAACTGTTTCTTCCCATTTTATACTTAGTTTACGAGAGAGAGTCATTAGAAGTTAGAGCACAGGCATTGTGCTGTGAAATTTGTATGGTACCTCAAATGATGTTTGGATTGCATTTAAGAAGGGGGTGGAAGGAGCCACACCCCAGGAAGCCTCTGTTCCTTGGCATGTTCAAAGCAGCGTTGTTCAAATCATTACTACTAACAAGGGGTTTTTTGTAAATATATACATGTTTAGTAGTATTTGATTAGATATGTTAATTGTTTTTGTATCTTATTCCACTTATCCTCTTATTCTAAATTTAGTTTTTAGAAATAATTTTAAGATATATGGGATTTTTCAAGATGAAGTTTTGAAAGAATTTACATTCTAAATGTTGGTTACCTAATACAGTGTTATTTGATAGATTCACTTTTATAAAGCAAATAATATTGTCTCCCTGGCTGATGACTGCCCAGGCAGGAGACCATGCCTGATGTAGAGCCTGCTTCATCAAATCCTGTATTTCTATTCATTTACTTTTAAGCATAGTCAGGAAAGGGATTGTATAGTAGTCCCTTTAATCTCCAATTGGTCTGTAGTCCCTGAAAACTAATATATATGAATAATATATGAAGGTTGGTTTGTGACTGTGTTCTCTTTTCCATTCCTTTTCCACTGGGCCCTTTCTTGGGTGGAAAGGAGTGGTGGGAGCTATATGGAGGGGAAACCCGTAGGCTTTTTTAGGCATTTCATTAGACTCAAGCACAGCTGGATACCTGTCTCACTTTTTTTTGTGCTTCCTCGATCTGATATAGGAACCAACGGAACCAGTTTCTTCCTTCCACTCACAACAGCAGAGCAGTTGAGCAGGTTAATGGGGAAGTAAGAGCAGGTCCTTAGAGCCGTGTGAGGTCTCATCAGTGTTTATCTAGGAACAGTTACTGAGGGAACAGTGGATTGCATTTGGAAAGGTAGCTCTCTTCGACTTCCTACCCAAAGTGACAGGTTTTTAAATGTGTGAATGTCTGTAGTTAGTTGTGTGTGAGACCAGGGCTAATGCCATCAAATGATGCTCAGGCTACAGATTAGAGATATCTAATACTGTTTCTTCTTGTGATCTGATAATGATTGCTTTCTCTAATTGGGAATAGTGCTTTCTAGATATTTGTATTTTGTGGTTTTTAAAAGATTCAGGATTTATTTTTAATCTAATTTGGTAATAAAAACATTCATCAACCTGCCTATGTCACTCAATTCAAGTGAATCACTGGCTGTTTAAAAAATAACCACACTAGCTTTTTATGTTTTCAGTATGTTATTCATAAAGGATAACATTTAAGATTATTAATTTTTTATTTTCTTAGTGTTCTAACTGTAGGCTAGAATTTGAACTGTGTTAAATAATTTCATGATAGCCCATAGTAAAAATGGGAAATTAATTTAAACACATAATAGAAACATACAGTATAATGAACAGTGCAAGAAAGACCTCCAATATAGCATCATATAAATTCAGATGTGCTGTGTGAGTTAACATGATTCACTTTAGTAAAAATTCACAAATGTATTCATTATTAAATAAGTATTTAACACTAATTTTCTCTAGAGCATTTTGTCATTGTGTGAAGAAAAACTGAAGATTACTTCATCAAGTAATATTTGTCGAAACCTGTCTGCTGTTGGAAGAAGGGTTCTTTCAATTGAATCATTTGGTGCTTCTCAAGGTAACATTAAAGTGTATTTAGTCTAGAACTTTAGATTGCCTGACATATCATCTGGTGATTTTAAAAATACTATGTTTGTGTACTTTCCTGTTACAGGTTCCTTTCTAGATATCAAAAAGTCATTATTAAATATTTGTGGATTTAGCGTGGGGAGCAGGGGACATACAACTCTTAATGAACGTAATATACTTAGAGTGTCCTTCATGATTAAAAGTGACTTCTCCAGAAATAATTAATTTGCATAACATACTGAAGATACGTAACAGCAGTGGCAGAAAAAGCAGTATAAAGATTTACTAGGAAAGATTAGAAGGTTTAAATACACATTTAATACAAGCATTTGTTTTTGCACCTAGATGTCTGTGATAACATGTGGAAGGGAAGAATGTGTCAGAGAAGTTTGGGATCTAAATTGTATTCGAATGAGAAAAACAACATAGCAGGTGATTCGTCTACAGTGGAAGATGTGACAGCTACCTGTCATAAGGACTCTTCTATAGTTACTATGGTGACTGGCAGAGAAAGTGGTTTAAAGGAAATGCAAATTGATCTGGATAATGAGAAAACTCAACATTCTCAACTTGCAACTCAAGCTAAAAAGAGCAAAGAAGAGGACAAACATGCAGTGTATACTGACAGTTTTGCTAGTGTTGCTTTGGATATAAAATCATGTGTTATTGACCTGGAGAGAGATGGCATTTTTAAGAAAGGTTCTTTGAGAAAAATTAAAACCTTTCCAAAGCTACCACTTGAACCTGGAGATACAAATAACTTTTTTACTTCTATAACCAACAGTGGACCACTAGCTAGGAAACATCACTTGCTAACACAAGAGTCACTACCTCTAGACAATAATAATGAGGTTGCTTTTTCAAAGGGAAATCTTAATTCATTTGCTATTAGTAGTCCACCAAAAATAGAACCAAAGAATCACCAGGTTAATGATCTTCATTTAGAAGCTCCATGTGTATGCACACAGGTGTCTGGCATGAATCTAGAAGAACATATGTCACTTATTAATGGTAAAAAGATAGGTTTTGCTTCATCTGATCACAAAGAAGACTGTTCTGATGCTACCTCTGAAATGCCAAATACAGCTGGTATGCTAAAAGGCCCAAATCGATCAATTGCTGGAGCAAAAATGCTAGACAATTACATGGTGTTGGAAGATTCTTCTGAAACTTTTCAAGGGTCAAATGAAAATTCTTTACCACATTTTAACAACGTGGCTTCAGTGTTAACGACAAAACCCAGTGGGAACAGATATGGATCAAACCTAATTAGGTCTCCAGAATTAAGCAACGGTGTGATGAGCGCAAACAATAATGAAGATAATCTTTGTGGAGGCAGAGGGTCAGAAATCAAAAGTAATGAGCAGGTAGTAAAAATAAAGTCTTCATTATATGGTTGCTGTAGTCACTTATGTGGAGATGAAATGACTTAAATACTGTGTGATTTATTCCCCCTTCATCCCCTTTAGCATCCTGGAAAATTGAATTTTGCTAGTCTGCACACTTTAAGAGTTAATATTGGAAACATGGTGATCTTTTTTTCCTCTTTAAAAGTAAAGTGCTACAGTGAAATTTATGCTATTGCAAAATCAACTCTCATTTTAAATTTTTTTTACAAATGGAGTATACTTGCTAATGTGTTAGAACAGCATACTTAATAGTTGCTTACATTTGTAAGAGAATATTACCAAAGCATACATACATTTTTTTAACTCTTTATGTTACTGTTAGTGCATAAAGTTCACTACCTTGCAGTGGGCCTCCCAGGTGCTTGTGAAAATTGCAGAGTTCCTGACTGTAAACCTGACCTCATTGAAATCAATGGCAGTATCCCATCTGCTTTAGGAGGTGAAAAGACTGCGCTTTTTTTTATCTACATGTACATTTAAGTTTTTGAAAATTGTACATATGCTGTATCTGTTCTGTGTTCTTGAACTACCGCCTCTGTGTTTGTTATGTATATTTCATGATAGAATTCGAATATGTGCACAGTATAATGGATATGTTGTCTCAAGCATTTCATCTTTATAAATAGCCAAATAAGAAGAAGGAGAGCTGATAATTAGTCTACTAGAATTTGTTGATAGATAGTTGCAGTATGGTCTCTTCTCTGCTCAAATTACATATTCTCAGGGTGGACAAGTTTGGTCTCTGACTAGATGGTTTTCTCTTATGCTACACTTAAAGAGATGTAAACAATCCATGTGATAGGAGAGCTGCTGGCTACAAATGCAGAATGGTTGATACTTCTCCAGCCTTGCTGTGACTTGATAAAAATGAGCAGCACAAACTTCACACATTTCATTTCCAGAAATTGTGCTTAGGTAAAGATATTGGGTTTTTTCCTTACTTGTGTGCTGACAACTCAGCCTTGTTCTCCTTGCCTAATAGCCAGTCTTCCAGCCATCATATGCAGTGGCACCTAGAGTTATTTTCAGTCTGCATCCATCCCTCTTTTCAACTTGCCCAAACACCTCCACTGGAGTAGTAACTTAGGACTGTCAAGTGTGTAAAGAACCTTTGGTTCATCATAGCTAAAAAAATTAATGCAACATTGACAATTCTGTTCTAACTGCTTTTCTCCCTTTCCTGTCTCTTCTCCCATTAATAGCATGTGTGCTTATTAAATTCATAGTGCAGGAGGATGGTAAATACGTATAAGTACCACATGGCATAGTTTTACTCTCTGAGGGAGTTACTCATTGCATGCATATTGAAACCTTTAGTTTTTAAATCCTGTAGGTGCATTCTTCAGACTCTGGGAAAAGATCCATCTATTGTAGACACATCTCTTCCCCTACCCGCAGCCCCACACCCCCCCCCCACCCCCCGCTCTGGACTATGCAACCTTACATATTCAGAACAGAGTGCAAAGTAAGATTCAGATTTATAATCTTTCCAAAGTGCTCTGCTTTTGCTGTGTCACTTGTTACTCTGGATTTACATGAACCTGCTTCATTTGGTAGATGTGCTTGTATTTTTGGCAAGGATCATAGCAATTTCAGTCACTGACTTCGTGAGAAAGCTTGTTAGTATACAGAGTTCTAGATATGTCTTAGTATTCAAGCAACAGAAACAACTGTCTTTCATCTTACATGCAAATCTCTTTTTTTCCTGAATGGAGTTTTTAATAATTTTTTTATGTTAAACTGTATAAACCTAGGATTTAATTTGCATGTTTATTTGTCATGGAGAAGATGCCTAAGACAAAGCTATCAGACCACTGTAAAACCACTGCAGCTCGTTTGTTGGGTTTTTTTGGTTTGGGATTTTTTTGTTGTTTTGGTTTTTTTTTTCATTCCAAGAAATAAAGGTACCACACTTAAGTCCCTTGCCTTGAGGTGGAATTGGGCTTACTTAAGCCTCCGTGTTAACTAGAGAGGTGTGGTGAATAAGCTGCCATCACTTAAGAACATAAATTGATTGCAGTGATAGGTGTTATTCTTTAAGGAGGAAAAAAAATCTGTTGAAATAAGACCTATATTCTGTCCTTACTGGATTACCAGGACAACAGTGTAAGTCTGGGTACATGAAGATACTTTCAAGAAAATAATCTTCCTCAGAATTACAGTTTCCCAAAATTCTTGCACGATTTAAAAGCTATAACAAATGTCCTGTTTGCTTTTCCTGCAGCAGCACTTGAGATTGGCACACAGGAAAGTGAACCAAAATGTTTTCAGGTTATTCTGAAAATTCATCTGAAATCCTCTTTTTCTTCAAATATTTCATCATCAATTTAAATAAAGTGTTCTTTCAACCTGAACAGCATTTCATTCTTCCAAATAAGTAGGCTCTTAGTAGAAGTGAGGTTACCCTGCTCCCACTGAATTCACAGGACAATCACAGTGAATTAGGAAATGTAACTATTATTCCAATTACCCTAATAAGCAGTGTTGTTATACATGTGATCTGAAATGAAGACAGCAGGGTCGTTGTTGTCTATGAAACCAGTGTTTTATAGCTGTGTTTTCAATAGAAGAAAGGTTTGATAGACTTATGTTCTAGATTCTTTTTTTAGGAATCAGTTCCAGCAAATGTTCTGCTTCTGCTGCATAAAAATATTATGCTCTGTAGAGAAATCAGAAGTTGGTCTTAAAAAAAAAAAAACAACCACAAAAAAAACCTAAAAAAACTTATTTGATTATTTAACTGATATAGGTAGAAAAAAGCATTTAAATATATCAATATCTGTGAGCCACACCTAGGTTTCTGAAATGGCTATCTGTTTCCTGAAATGCTGAGCTTCTAGCCTGGTAATCTTTTATTTGTTTTCTGAAGGAGGGTCATTCATTTTCGGTACTCATTGAACTGTATGGCAGGCTCTATTATAAGCCTTCTTATAGAAGGGGAGGGCATTTACTGTTTTCAGATTCTTTTTCTTCCTTTGGAAAACAGATTTTATTCCTCAGTCTTCTGAAACATAGAAGTTTCTGCCTCTGTCTTCCTGACAATTGCAAAAATAAGGCCATACTGTACTATCCCTTATGTGAAAAAGTTACAACTGATATATATCTCTCTCTCTAGTTCCCTTTCGTTTCTCTGGGCCAGAATTTTACCAAATACCTAAAAATGTTTGATTTTTTTTTTTTTTTTTAAAGAAGCTAAAACTTGAGTCGGAGTTTCTTCATTTGCTGCAAAGGCACAAAAAGTGTGAAGCTCCAACTAATGTGATTTCTGTCTTCTGGGCTAGAAAACACCTCAGCTGATTTACACCACTGCGTTTTCTATAACAGATAAACATGATTGCAGCAGATGGAGCTTTTAGAATAGTATCTCTAGCATCTCTTTAAATATTTCTTGTTCTTTAGAGAAAGTACAATACCAGTCCCGTCTGGTTGAAGATCAACCTTGTCTACTCTGGAGAAGAGACAGTTTTTCTTGCCTGTCAATACTTCTCCAGTGGACAATATTTTTCTAATACTCCAACACTGCTGCTTAATGTCGTGTGCTTTACTGCTAGTAAGCATTACTAAAAATACTTACTTGCTTTTGTCTGGCTACTGCAATGTATCTTGTGAGGGTTTTCCTAGAAATTTTTATAGTTTTGCATGCCATAAATAAATATTTTTCACTTCAAGTTTGAGTGGGGATCTTTTATTTCTCTAACCAATTTCATTCCAATCAGGTATGTCTCATCTCTAATGCTTGTAAATGTTTCTCTGTGATTCAAATGCTATGGCCTTTACATGGGAAGGGTTAATGGGAACCTGGCATACATACATTTGTTTTCTGTTGGTCATTCATACCCAGTCAAGCATGAGAGAAGTGAAAAGCCATGTAGCTAGAGAATGACACTTGAACACTGGGGAAATAACACTTGAAGGAAAGAAAAGTTGTCAATTTCCAGAATAGTACTTATTAAGAAAATAATAATTCAAATCTTGCTTGCTTTGGCTTTTAAAATGTGCAAGCGTTATGTTCATAAAATATAGTACGCTGGCATAGTCTGAATGCTTACTAAAAGTTTGATTTTACAATTCTGGTACCAACAATGAAGTAAAAGATCTGTTAAATGATCTTTGTGGCACTGAAGAAAAAAAACATTAGTTTTTCAACAAGTGAGGTTTAAAATGCAACTTTTTTGGCATGAAACAAAACGTCACCAGTATGTAGATATAGACAATAATTGGTCATGTGGCTTTTTCATATTTTCTATCAAAATTTCTATGCTGTGAAAAACATTTTCTTATTTTAAAAAATGGATTATATAATTTCTGTTATGAAAAGGTCCGTTTTAGAACATGAAGAAAAAATTTCAGGAAGAGGCACTGGATTATAATTTTGTTTGCCCTTTGATGCATTTTCACTGGTGAAAATATATTGATAAATGTTTTGTATCAGTATTAAAATAGTGTTAATGCTTTAAATGAAGTGGGCTTGAGGCCTTATGGATGCTGAACAGTTGTCTTGAGCTTACTTTGCTAAACTGTCTGAATAGATAATTAAGAAGCAATGCATGCTACGGGTGGTTTGACTAAAAATTTTTTTAATCATATATTTTCCAGCACTTCAGGTTTTATTTTTTTTCTTCATGGTTGGGTGGAGTTTTTTGAGGGGGTAAGAAATAGTAATAGCTGTGAATCAGAGACTTGCATGTTAAAAACCAAAACAACCAAACCTGAGACAGATGCCTAAATAAGGGAGTTTTACACTTAAATGTTTACCAAAACATGAACAGGTTCAATGAAATTTGAACGTGCGTTGCATTAAATACTTTTGAGGTATTTAACATTAAATACCTCAAAGGTGAGGTATGAGGTACATTGCATTACATACCTTTATTTAAAGTTTGAGGCTTAAATAAAAATTGCCTTATAACCTTAGGTTGAGAAGTGTATTATTTTTCATTTGGAAACTATTTTAACCAGATTGCATGTGTTTTTCATCACAGATACAAATGTGTGATGAAATATGTCTTATCATGTACCTTGACTATATCAGATAACTTTTAAAAGGTGTTAGAAGGACAAGTCCCCAGCTGGTCTGAACTCTCAGTCTTCAGGTGAAGTCTTCCAGAATTATCTTTTTCTGGTGTAGGAAGGTGAGCATTTGGAGTAATCAGGGCACTAGAAGAATTACCTTCTCAGGTATTTTTTTAGGAATAAAATTAATCTTTTGATATGGTCAAAGTAGGAAGAGACTTGAATTATGTTAAGAGACAATAGCAATGCAGTTACTATCACAGGAGAGGAACTAGCATATGAATACTAGCTAGCAATATTAATATTTGAAATGCAATCTTTGTTTAGGATGCTTGCCAGAGAGAAACAATGAGGGTATACATTTAAATAAAGTTTGCCAACCTATAACCAGGTGACATCCTTTTTTTTCATGACTCAGGTTAATTTGGCCATCCTGTGGATGGCAATGATTCTCATTTCTGCTAAGATTTGCTTTTCCTACATCCTTTTCTCTTCTGAAACAGACTTTTTCTGATGCCTTTTCATCTTCTATTTTGTTAGCTATCATTGACACTTTCTTCTTTCTTATCATAAACCTTTGCTGCTGCTCTTAGGGTTTATTCCTACTTTCCTGCTGTGCTTAAATTTATTTCTGACATTTCTTTCTTCCTCTAGAGAGCTTGGGTATCCCAGAAGTGATGAGAAATACCTTTCAGCTTTCTGCTGTACATCTAACTTCAGTCTCCAGTTTAGTGAGAGATTATTCTTCTCCTTGCTAGCCATTCATTACCTTCTCCTGAAGTGAGAGGTGATTTGTATATGTGACAGAGGAAGTCCATCTTTTTCTGCTGCAGTTTATAGACCCTCTAGGGACATAAACTGCAAGAGTAGAGATTCTCTTACAGAGAAACATGTGGCAGTGGTGTGTACTTATTAATATTCCCAAATCCCCAAACCTTCTGAATGTTCTAGTCAGTCTGTGGAATTTCTCATTTGATTTCTCTCAACTTGTGTCATCTGTGCAGGGTGAATTTGAAGATTTGGCTGCTTCTTTCATAGTAAAGTGCCTGTGAGCAAAGGGATAATAATCAATCAACAGTATGAAGCTCTACCTTGAACGTTCTGTAGTCTAATTCATTCTTTCGACTATCTGTCCTTTTCCTTCCTGCTGTGTGATTGATGTCTTCTTATCAGACAGTTCAAGAGCTTACTTTTCTAGATATAATGAACAAACATAGTGATGAAAGAATTTTGCACTCCAGGATGCTGGTGATAGCAAAAATTGAGAATGAAGATTAACCTTATTACCTAGCTTCCAATCTGTCTATGCTGATGTTACTAATTTTTGTGATGTGCCACAATGGAGGATGGGAGAATAAAAGCACCAAATTCATTTTTATGTGTGTTGGAGGTAGGCAGAATATAAAACACTTCAAGTAAATCAAAACGTGTTTGCTGGCACATCTTGTTAAAAATTTGTAGTTTATCTGGTTCACCTTCAAGGAATATTTAAACAGTACGAACCCAAAGTGTTATGTTCTTTGAGAAGGTCTTCTGGTAAAAATCAAATTATCAACAGTTTCAGCTACAGAAATTAATGTGGTTCTTTTTCTCCTCCCCATAGATCACAGGGAAGCTATTTCTGTTTGTTAATCTTGATGAAAGTTAGTGCAGTAGTCTGTTCATTACATATTTTATGATAAAATCCAAATAGTACCTCATTGAAGGGTGTTTCATAGCCAGGATAATGAAAAACTGACTGCAGTAAAGGACAGTGCAGTGACTGATTTGTCAAATGTAATGATATACTACATTGTGTGTGTGAGAAAGACCCTTAGTCTATATAGATTTTACAAACATTGATTGGAATACAAAGGTGTCTGTAAAAACAACAGAACAGTTCAGAGGTTTTAATTTTTGATTCTGCCTCCTGTGCTTCGGTTTTGTTTTGTTTGTTTTTTTTCCAGAGTTAATCCTGAATTGCTTCTGGTAGTTCTTTTCCCCAACATGGTCTAAAGTTGACATTTAGAGATAGTTTACTATCTTAGGGCTGCATATGCAACAGAAAATGTGCTGCACTGATTTTGAATTAGTTGGATGTGTCTGCTCTAACCCAGAGGTTTCTGCCTACAGTGAGTTTTTACTGTTCCTTTGGTAGATGAATGGAGATCATGAAGTCCAGCTGATGTCAAGAGCCATTAGTAGCAATAAGCTCTTCCTTTAGCACAGCTTGATCAGGAAGGTGTCTGTGCAGTACTATCAATGTCAAGTTCTTATATTCACCCCCCAAAAAAAACAATCGCAAAATTATAATATGGATTCTCTGAAGAACAGTACCTTTCCATGGAGCAGTATCTTTGTCAGATTAAGGTATTGTGCCAGGTATCAAAAGCTAAATTGATAGGCAGAAAAGCAAATGCTGTTACTACAAATTGAGCAGCCAGTGATTAAAAACAGAGCAATGTGCTTGGACTTCAAATAAACTTGTCATTACTTCTGTCAATATTGTTAACGTCTTTCACAGAAGAACAAGAAATGTTGATGAAATCTTTGAGGTAAGACTTGTAATGCAACTGTCAGGGTAAATCAGGATTTGAATGTGGGATTTTGTTTTTGGTGGCAGTGATCATTTGCATTTTTATGTTATTAAATCTAGATGGTGTCCCTACAATTATGTGTCATCTTTGACATTCTAAAGAGTCTCCACTTAGTATGATAACAAAGAGGTTTAAACAGCTCACTTTTCCTGAAACACTTCTATTGCTGAAATCTCACTTAAATTATACTTTTGTTACACAATTGAGGAACTACTGGTTCATCTATACAGCTAGCTAACTGTGCATTGCTTTTTCAGTAAGAAGTATCAGTTCATTACTGGCAAGTGCAATAAATACCTTTTCTTAATGCTTTTTAGACGAGTGCATTATATATTAGGATTTACTTCATTGCATCAGCAAACATTTTAGGTTTGTGATAATTTTTACTAACTTTCTGCATACTCACTATTTTTTTCAGTGGATCTCTCTAAAACTCCTGTTGTCCTGGTATGGTAAACCTCTGAAAGACTATGAACTCTGGGCATTGTGTCATGAGTGTTTATGTACTCTGCAGACTTGCATAGATCATCCAGGTATCATCCTAATTATCTTAAAATATTTGCTTAGTTATTTGTGTTCACTGTACTAATGTTTTCTTTATTCTGTTGATGCAAAATATCTTGACTTCCATTTTGTGTACATAAAAAATAATAGGCAATATTTCTAACGTCACTCTTTTAAATTGTGACTTAGAATTTTTACTCCCTCTGGAGTTTTCTTCCATATATAGAATGTCTTAGTTTTGCTTTATTATGAGTTTTGATGGCTTTTGTGGGGGAAACAAACCTTTATGACTTCAAGCAGTGAAACAAATTTTGTATTTAGACATTTTGGGGATGGATAAACTGTACTGTGACTTTTAAGAAAAGCACTTGGGACTTGTATCTCAAAAGCAAGAGGAAATAAGTTTTATATATACATAAACATAAATCTTCCTCTCTTGCCTGAATTTCTTTGCGATAAATGATTCCTGACATATTTTTGACAACGCGGACCTTTGTCAGTTTAAAGTGCAGAGTCTTTTCATGACGTTATAGAATCATAGAATCATTTGGGCTGGAAGGGACCTTTAGAGATCATCTAGTCCAGCCCCCCTGTGGTGAGCAGGGACATCTCCAACTAGATAAGGTTGCTCAGAGCCCCATCCAGCCTGACCTTGAATGCCTCCAGGGATGGGGCTTCCACCACCTCTCTGGGCAACCTGTTCCAGTGCTTCACCACCCTCATTGTAAAGAATTTTTTCCTTATGTCAAGTCTAAATCTACCCTCTTTTACTTTAAAACCATTACCCCTTGTCCTGTCACAGCAGACCCTGCATTTACATTAAGCATAGTGAAGGATTTAATGGCTTTAGATGTGTTTTGTACAGGTAACTACAAAAGCAAAAGGATGATTTCCTTTTTTCCTTACTTTATTTTTTTCTCTTAGACATCTTCAATTTATTATTTAGTAATAAATGAATATTTGTTTTACTTTGACCTCCTTAATATTTTATTTAGTATTTAATAAATTTAATTTTTAAACTTCTTATTTAATTTAATGGAAGAATCTATTCTCCTAGTGCTATGTTTTTAATAAGAAAATGGCATATTTGATGATAGTCTAGAAAGGCAGGACTACATTGCTAGTCAATTGGCTTATTATATTGAAACATGTTAAATTACAGTGTGCGTGGAAGATATGAAATAGATAAGACACAGTCTTACCACAGGTTTTTCATCATTGAATTTGTATAACATGATCTAATGACCTTAATGTTAAGTTCCTGAAGACCTCAGATCATTTTAAATAGTTTTAGACGTCAGTTAATTCTTTCCTAACTATGGAAAATTTCAGGACCTTGCAATCTATGTAACACTTCTTCAGTGGGAGACTGTGTGTGATTATAACTATTTGTGCAAAACTGGACTCGATATCCTACCCCACCTAGAGGAGTTCTGGATCTAGCCACATGTCTCAGCTGTCTTCAGATACTGACCCTGTATTTTGGTGGAGTTGGAGGAGGGAAGAGAGGAGAGATTAAATGCTGAAGATAAATTGACTGTCTTTTATTGGTACCTTGTGAGAAGACTAGAGTACATCTAGCTGTCATCTTTCTTTTTTTTGCTTTGTTCCTTTCTTGGCCTTCCTTTTCAATGCTGGGTATAAAGAGAATAAACTTCTGGTATTCTAAGCCCTTTTATTTATTGTGATCCCATTTTGTTTTACTTTCTTGTCTTTGTTCTGCAGGAATTGCTTTGGGTGATTGCTCATCTGCTGTCTCTTTACTGGGTGGTGTCTGTTCTAGCATTAGTGTTATTTAAAGCAACATTTATCATAGGGTAATTGTTAACATTGCAAATTATTTTTTAATTTATTTAATTTATTTTTATTAGCGTCAAATAGTTACAAGAACAGATATTTATTATTCCTTGCCCTTTTGTGGCTTATTTTGCAGTGGTCTTATGTTTGGACTCAGTGCTGATTGACTGCCATGGAAGTATCCTCTTTGCTGCTCCAAAGGCCGGAGGTAAACTAATACATTGTGTGCTGTGCTTTTATTTCTTTTGGGGGAGAATGGACAAGAAAGCAACCATCTTACCTCTTGTTTCTGGTTTCTTTTCTCATTTAGAATCTTGTGATATATTTTATTTAGCTCCTGAAATTGAAGAGGAGGATGTGGATACTGAGAAGGTAATGTGGTAGGTTATGTAGGTTGCTATGCATTTTATCAAAGGACAGTTGCATCCCTCTGATGCTTGAAGAAGAAAGCTAAACTGTTCTAAGAGTCTGATAGTATTTGTAATTTCTTCTAATATTTCTTGGTTATCTGTGGATTTTTTTTATATATTGATCTCCCATAAAATTAGTTGCTTCTGAAAAATAATTCTGCCTTCCAAAATTGTTGGAGTAACTGCCAAAAATTTGTTATCCAATAGTTTTCCATAAGGTTTAATTATTTTCCATTTGTTAGCAGTAAGACAGACTTTGAAGTTATGTTTTCATGTTCTGGAGATCACGCTAAGATCAGTATTTTAGACTGTCTAGGCTAAAGCCCAAACATTAATCTCATTTGGAAGATTGGATAAAAATATCACTATCAACATATTTTTACTATGGGAATGTTATGAATTATGTCTCCTACCAATACAGTTTTCCTTGAGCTTTTTGCTATAGATATAAGCCATAAGGAGCTCCCAGACCAAAGATGATAAAAATATTAATGAATAGCAGGTGAGTATGTGTCTCCACTGCAACGGCATCTGAATTGTAGACTGTACCACAGTGATCTTAAAGAGTTAGGAAAATAGAATTTACAGTACCTTTCTATTATGTAATGAGAAAAGAGGTTAGCTAATACATACCTTGTGCCCCATCAGTTCTTTAAAATTGGACACAGTCATGAATCAGGAAAAAAAACATTCTTCACTAAAAATCTACTAAAGACAGAGTTTAATTTTCTGTAAAATTATCTGTAACTAGAAAATGTTTATATATCTTCTTCTTTAAAATTGCTTTTTCTTTTTAAACTGCTTTGATCCAACATGCAGGTTTTTCAAAAGCTTCAGAAGCTTAAACTAACCCTGAAATATAATACAGCAGTTTCACCAGAGAGTAGAAACTAATAATCCTAAAATTTTTATGCTTTATTCTTTTCCTTTAGAAAATCTGAAGTAGTCTTTTTCCCTTGTTTTTCTACAACATTATAGCTAGAATAAGCTGACCTGTTTTTTTGGCTTTTTCTTGATACTTGTATAACTTTCTGGTTGTTATGAACATTTAGTTAGAATTATGGTGTGGGAATCAAGACTGTGTAGTGCCAGTCACAATAACTATGCTACCTCAGTAAAAGGGAGTTTTTGAAGGATATGCTGGATTGAATGCCAAGTTTTTCCTAAATAATAAATTTAGGTTGAAACTGTGATCCCATTGACCTCTTGGAATTCTGAGCTGAAGGAGAAGAAATTTTTTTTTGTTTTGATGGAGCTGCTTTCTCCTATTTCAAATATTTTTGTACCTATTAGTAGCTTCTATTCAAGGGTTCAAATGGTTCATAGGTTATTTTCTTTACAGTGACCTTCCTTGTTACATTTTGTTCATTGCTGTTCACTTTCCTCAGAAGACTGCTAGAACACATTGTTCTGTGGGACCACGTTATTTAGTACTGTGCTTAGGTTTCTGTCCCTTGAGCTTTTTTAATGTCTTTCAGAGGCAATGTGAAGAAGCATGGTTCTTTAACTTTGTCAAAATTGTGTTTGTAGTACATGCTAACATATGTAAACTAAGCATTAAGCAGACTAAATCTGGCTCTGTCTGAAAATTGTAATTCTTCAAATAAAACAAGAAAGCTTGTGAAGATCAAGTACTTTTCAAGGTCCCTCATCATGGCAACTTCAATTGGTCTAGCTGCAGGTAGCACAATAATTGCTAAAATAAATATACAGTACCTCATTCTTCTGATAGGTGTAATCTTCTCTGTAAAATATGACTTGTACTGGCGAGCTTGTAATTATGGTGTGTCATTTACTTGCTGAACTATAGTGACCTTTCTAAGTAAATTGTGGCTGGCCAGATTTTATGGTAGAACTCTAAGGCTTGCAGCAATCTTAAGTTTTTACATGAGAAAGGAATTCTTCAAAATGGTTCTAAAACCACTTTTTTCTTGAATAATTTTCCTAGACAAATGATAAGACAAATTATGTCTGTTGCTCCAACAGTAGAAAATTAGCTACTATTATTAGTCCTGCGTGCATAAGAGCTAGGTTTTGAAATGGGTTGAGATTTTCATCAGCATCTACAAAAGCCAAATGTGATCTGTACTTTGGAAGCTCTAGTAATTTTATTTTTTTTTTGCAGGGAATGAGGGGAATTTTTTGATAATTTGCTGGAGTTGGTTTTGAAGTGGAAGCTTTTTTTGGTCTGTTTACATCTTTCCTGTCTTGTGTTATACCAATAGGTCTGCATTTATGGTGTTGCTGCAGTTCTGTGGACGGCTGCAAAATACAGTGTTCCACCGAGTCACAAACTAGCATTACCAAGAAAATTAAAAAAACTTCTTCTGGATATGGCAAGAAAAAACCCTGAAGAAAGACCTTCTCTAGCTGATGCAATTAAGGTTACTAGTTTTAAGCAATTTTATGTGAAATCTAGTTATGTCTAAAGTCTCATTTTAGTGATTTGAATATCAAAGTATTTATTTTTGGTAATGGTCTGAGATCTAATTAAATCGTAACCAGTCATTTTGGGATTTGTTTTTAAAGTTACATCTCTAGGGACACAGAGGGGTGTGTTTTTATTTTATATTGAAATTGTCAATAAGGTACTCGGAATAGGTTCATAAGACTTTGTAAACTTAGATTACTTCTAATTGACAATTTATCTTGACTTTGTCCTTGTCCAAGAATACCTCACTTGATTGAAAACTTTTTTACTGACTGAAAGCTATGATTTTTCTTTTTTTTCTTTTTTTTTTCTTTTTTTTAGACATGCAATCATTATTTACTTGAACAAGGTAGAAACAGCAAAAATATTTTGGCATTGTTGAATAAATCTGTCTTTAAGGTAAGAGCGCCACCTTTTTTAATTCTCTAAGTTTTTTCAATTAATTGTGTAAATTGTATTCCAGTAAGATTCTGTCCCCTGCAAGTACAGTTAGATTTGTTCTTTTTTTTTCTTTTTTCTTTTTTTTAATTTATTTTCAAGTAGTCTTTAAATATTGCTTTTTTCTAGTTCTTGTTGTTGGAGTGGTTACTCCCCAGATTTTGATGCCTTGACTCCACAATCTGTATGGGTGAAGAACCGGTGACTTAATTTCATAATCTCAGTTTCATTTACCACCCCTTTTATCAGAACAGAAGACATTAATTCATTGCTGTGTTCTGTTTATGTTTCAAATATGTGTATATAATGCATGCAGTGTTCAGTCAATCCATGGAACTAACTTTGTTCAAAACTTTGATTACCTAGAAGTTCTGATTTGAAACAGAGGGTTATCAAGTATTCCAAACAGTTCTACCAGTCCTTAGTGTTTTGTATGTCATTTGTTTTAATTGTCCACCTTGGCATGACTAGGTTGTTGCTTTTCAACATTCTAGGTTTATATGGGGGTTGGGGTTTTTTTGAAGTAATGTGCTGAGCAGAATTTTAAAAAAGAAAATGCTAATAAATTCAGTTTGGACTTCGATTTTTGTTGTTAGGCTGTTAAGGAAGAAGTAATCTTGTCTCAAGACCATGTTGCTTTTGAATTTAAAAATGAAAGACCTGAAATGGACCCTTCGGAGTCAAGTCCAGGTAAGCAGTCAGACTGACATGTTTGCTTTGTTTTAGTATTCTCTAGATCAATTCTCAAGATTTTCTTGATCAGGTATGCAATTTTTCTTTTTTTTCTATCTAGATTGATTGTCATTTACCTTGCATTTATATTTTACATGTTGTTCAACCTTCTAACTGTCTTTTTGATTTTAGGATTTGTGCCTATTACCAATGAAAGTAAACTTGTAGCAGTTAAAGGACCAGTACCATGCCAGATTTCTCTAAATTATGAGAAAGATACATTACCTGTTGCATTCACCTCTCCTGCGACTCACTTTAAGCCTATTATTCTGCAACAAAATGGAAATACATCAAAGTCAGTATATCCTAAAGCAGAATAAATTAAACTTGAGATTTCATTGTTAAATCTACTGGAATTGTCCTCAAAAAAAAAAAATTCTTTGTTCCTTTTCAGAGAGGTTCACACACCAGTTTCTGAGCAATTTAAGAAAGCGACAAGAAGAGAAAAACACATGTACCACAACAAATCAGGATATATAGAAGACTCTAAAAGCTATGGTACTGAGGACACAGATGTTGAAATTGCACCTGAAATACCTCAGTGTGACTTACAAGCTCCAGGCCACTCATCCCAGATATCTTCAGAAGAGCAAAAGTCAGGCAATGCATTTACTTCTATAGTTGCATTACCATCACCATCTGATTCTTCACATATTAAAAAGCATTTTATCTGAAGTTCCTTCTAGCTCCTTAGCTTGTCCTACATCTCCTAATTTTCTTCATATAAATAACATAATTCTCAAACAGAACTCAGAGAAAAGAGTTTTGACATTTGTACCGGTACATTTAGCTGTATCAGAGCAAATACCAAATAAACCTCTTCGTTCAAGAGTTGCTTATGATTGCTATCATAGTTTGCCAGTGCTACTTTCAAGTACTATTGCAAGTTATAAAATGAGCACACAAACAGAAAATGATGCCTCCTTTTGCAAAGTGCAAAACTGTGAGACTACAAAGAACAAGTCTGATAAAAGAAACCCAGTTATTCAAACCAATTGCCAAGAAATTGAGTGTGCTACCAGTGTAGACAGTATTTTCACTGAACAAGGACAGTCACCGCCATGTACCTCAGTGAATCAAGACAATTCTCATCCCTTTGATGTTGAAGTCCTGCCCCAGCAGAACAGAACAAGTGATGCTTTACTACAGGAAGTGGTTCATCTTATACAAGAGGAGTTTGCATTTGATGGCTATCTAGAGAATGGAACTGAAGTTTTTGATATGGGTATGTATATTTTCTTTTGTATATTATTATCATTGAAGTGTAAGAATGTTGTCATTAATGTCTTTGTTCTCTCTGGTTTTTTGTTTGTTTCTTTTCTTTTTTTAAACAAGGTAACTTCATTTTAAACTTAAAGGAAATTAAGTTTGGTATGTTCTCTGATGCAATTTGTGAGAAGTTTTGTGATCTGTACTGGGATGAAAAATTACTGGAGAATCTCTATCAGGTAGTAAATAGAGAAAGACCTTCACAATTATGGTAGGTATTTTTCAACTTTTTCCTTCTTACAGTTCAATTTAATGTTTTTCTCCCTACTTCCAGGAAGGAAGGATATGCTACTTCTCTTCACGTATCCTCACTTGTTTCCTGTGAACTGTTAATTTCAGTCTATTAGATACTTCGTGGCTTTCCCCATAGCAAATAGTGCTTAATGGCTTAGCAGAAAATATTTTCTACTAAGTTTATCTGTAAGTCCTTCTTAGAATAGCTGAATAAAGGAAACCTAATTCTGATCAATATTGTTTTCAACCATTGATGGAGAGCTTCATAGTCTTGTTAGAAAAAGGCTATTTAATCAGAAGTGAAGGGTATTGTTCTTACTGTTGTTTGCTTATTCTGTTTGAGTTTAGTTCTTTATACATCCTTTTATTCTATTCACACCTAAGAACAAGGAAATTGATTTAGCTATGCTAGGAATGTTTTACTTAACTGGTTTAGTTTGACTCAGTGTTCCTCCTGGCAGTCTTTTTTAAGTAGCCTGTTAAGTGAGAAAACACCAGCTTAATTTCTCAGTTCCACTGTTACATCTTTGATGACATACCTGCTGGAAAAATAATAAAAAACATTCTTGTTTTATTGCAGCCTCCAAATATAGCATACTTATAAAAGTTTCTTACTGAAAACTATTGTAAACAGTAATCAATTTATACATGGAAATTATGGGGGTTTTGTCTGTCATGGTCTGGAACTACAAATTGGAAGTTCTGACAAAGAAGCTTGGTAGATAGGATCTAGAAAAACCTCAGTGTTAAAAGATGTATAATCTCTATGGCAAGTTTCAGAGAGAATAGACTATAACCTCCAGATATCAGACCCTAACATGCTGGCCTATTTCCTGTTTGGGTTGGGGTTTTGAAGGAGCCATTGAAAAATGGTTGGAGGTTAAGCTCTTAATTCCCCAGAATTTAATGTTATGGTAGGAGAAACTTGAGCTGTTGCAGCTGAACTGCTGACACACATGAAGAGGTCATCCTTTGTATGAACTTTTGTTACAAAGTAAAGTTTTTGAAAGCAAGAGTGAAAAGGAAATCATCATTTATTATCCAGCATAAAAATATATGTCTAGCTTTTAGATCACACACAAGAACTGCCTCAGAATCTCTCTCACACACTGCTTTCTTAACATTCTTTGGATAAAGAATATAGCAGTTTTTAATTGTTACCTTCTTTGACTTAAAATTATGATTATTCTTATTAAGGATGACTTAGACTGTTATCCAGAGGTTGAATACTGAGTGAAAAACCCATTACAGTAATTTGCAGTCTAAGTTATGGCTGGAGTTATACCTTCTGTTTGTATGTGTTCTGATACTTCTGTTGGAATTTTGCCAAATTCTGTAAAGGAAGATCTCTATATCTTACTCAGTGTGCTTTAATATCCATTTGAACATATTTTTTTCTTGTAAAATAACAACTGAAGCTGAACATGCAAACTTCAGGAGGTAGATGAATGCTATGAAACCCTTGACATACATGGTAGGGTCATTTGTAAGATCTCATTTTACTGATGTAAACATAGAAGCATATGAAACGTTAATTTTTCCTAATCTTCTCGTATTTTCAGCATAACTGAGGCAGATGATTCAAAGTGTGGCAATATGTTCCAAGATCTGAAGAAATCTGATAGCTTTTTGGCAAGCAGTGATCAGACAGAGGGTGAGAAGATGTTTCTAGATCTTTGTGTGTGTTAGGAATCTATCAATGACACAAATTTTGAGAGATTAGCACTTTGAGTGTGTCTTCAGGAAAACACTCAGCACTTAGGAACATTATCAGTGAATCTGAACTTTATCAATGCCTTGGGGACCTGCTGTCTTTTCTGTGAAGCTTGCATATGACCAAATGTCCTTGAGTGGGATGCCTGTTTCATTTACTTTTACTTACTTTTATTTACACAGATGTGTCTGTTGAAGAACTCCCAAAATCCAGACTGCTACATGTGATTTTCTTGTGTTCATCCAGTAGATGTTCTAGTGGCATGCTTTAAAGTAGGGAGAAGGAAGGGAGACAGTTACACTGAGTCAGCTCCAGACAACATAGCAAGCTTAGCTAGGCAGAGGGGAGGGTTTTAGAAAATTCTTATGACTCCTTAGGTGTTGCTGAAGAAGCTGAGGGTTGATTGAAGGGTGGCTGTGTAACAGAACTGGTCCTTCTTTGTTCACTTATCAGAATTAAAACAAAACTAGGCAGTAAAATAAATAAAAGGTGTTAAAATAAAAAAATCGTATTGTCAATAAAATTGTTTACAAATTCTGGAGAAGGGAATTGTACAGAAATCTAGAAACTGAATTGCTTTTAGATTTGAATGGGCATTTTTATTCATCGAAAGAGTTTTCACAGACAGGTAAAAAAGAATAGTCTTTATGTCTCTCCTAGGAATTCCTCCACTTCCGTATTCTGTCCCCTGATGTGCCTTTTTAAAGATAGATAGCAAAATGAGCAGTGGGTCAAATGATTTGTTAATGAAGATAGTTCCGCCTTTTGATCACAAACTTGGTTACAGAACACCATTGCAGGGCTGTAATTGAGGTTATATTAGTGGATAGTTTATTTGTACTTTATTTGTACTTATTCAGTATGGGTTTTGTATTTTTCCTGGCAGACTTTGTGATTCAAGGTTTGCAAAATAGTCCATCTTCCAGTAACTGAACTCAAAACTGAGCTGGGACTGGCAAATAGCATTATTATAACAAAACCATTACCCTTTCTAGGCTTGGTGTATTCATGGACAACCTTGTATTTGGTTGCTGTTGTATCAGTATTTCATTTTTTTTCAAGATAGTTCAACCAAGTTTCAGTGTTTAAACTTGGTTACCTCTCTGTTTTGAGCAAAGTTAAACTGTATGCTTTCAGAATGGCTTATACTCTGACATTGTTAACTTTTATGGCAAAACATGAATTTGTAAGTTTGCACTTGGCTACTGTCATTCTATGTTACAGTTTTCCATTTTGGCTCAGAATTATTGCAAATGTAGAGCCAGACTTTCCCATGGGGTATGCGATTTCTTTGCACCAGTAATTCAGGTCCGTTTGACTCCAAGGTGGTATATCTAAGCCCTGGAGAGTTGCTCAAGTGAAAAGCGAGACTTCTGGCAGGCATAAAAGCTCCTGTCAGCGTCATACCAACCTTTGACTGTCGCTTCAATCCCTTAAGGTTCGTCGTAGCGGTTATAACTGCAAAAACTCCCATTATAGCTCAAGGGAGTCAGTCCTGTAGGAGTAGAAGGCTTAACATCTGTGTCCCCCTTGGCTATATCAAGTATTCTTGTCCTCTAAAAAAAGCTTCAAGTCTTATGGATGGAAAAACCTCAAGAGCTAAGCTTTTTACTAATGCATGCACAGGTCTGACATATTTAACTTTTGTTTTAAAGCTTCGGTACTATGCTTTGTTTAAATGCTTATTGAATATGCACAGAAAATATTTTGTAATTTTCAGAAATGTATTGTTTAATTATTGCTTAATAGTTCTGAAATGTCTTTAACCTTTATCATTTTACAATGTGTAGTTGAGAAAAAGAAAGCACAGAGCCAAAATAAGCATCGAACACCACTGTTAGAGTGCATAGGTTGTCTCATAACTGTGTTTGTATGTGTAGTGTTTAAGTTCAACAAAGCATGCATCACAGCACATGACCATTATTTCTTTCCCCTTCGTGCACCCTCTTTAGGAGAAGGGGAAGCAACCTTTGTGAAGGCTGAGCCTATGATAAATACGTCAGTAGCTGAAACGGATTTTGATGAGTCCCCTTCGAGTAATATCAAAAAAGAATTGAGGCTGCAGAATACTATCCCCATAAAGAAAGAGCAACAAAGTTTACAAAGCAACGGCTGTTGTATTGGTGTAGGCTTTGCAGAAGAAAATATAGAGCCAGAGGAAGAGACCATGATAAAGAGAGTTGGGAACAACTACCCTGTGTCTCCCAATCTACCTGACTTTCATGGCTGTAGTCCTGGTTGGAGCAGTGCATTTTATGGAGCTGAATGTTTCGATTCAGAAGTTCATAGTTACATGAAAAACCTTGGAAAGCAGAAATCAAGTGAGTCACAAAATATAGATGCTAAAAAAGTGGTGAGTACATTGATTTAAAATCATTAAGATACCTCTTTACTTGGTGGTTAAAAATATGATAATATTTTTTGTTATAGTGAGTCAAACCCCCCCTTTTTTTTAAATACTGACTTTTAAGTGTTTTAAAATCCTGAAGATTTGTGATGTCTTATCAGTAAACCAGGGTAAGGGTAGTATTCCAAAATAAAGAGCACTGACATGAAATTGATAATCACTGACTTACAACCCATCTTCTCTTCCTGAAGTTGACTGGAAAAGTACTATCTGCTGTATGCACCAACCCCACAGTGGTAATATTATAGAAAAGAGCTAAGAATTACTATGACTATGTGTATCACAGGCTCTCAAGAGGTCCTCCCTGTCATGTGCCCTGAGCCCTTTTGCTTGGTCATGGTGAATTCCCTGACAGATTCTCACCATTTGCCAGCAGAATGGCAGTTATTTGCTCACATCTTCTCTTGGAGACAGCTAATCATCATGATGAGTGCAGCCTTGTGCCTTTTGAGCAGCTTGGGGGGGCATGGGGGAGCATGGATAGAGGGGTGGGTTGGTTTAGATTAGCAAGGTCTTCCATTCCCTTAAAGATCATATTGATCACATTTACTTAATTTTTATATTTGTGCATCTATCTATAACAAGCTTCAGTTTGTAAATATTTTTGTAAATATTTCAAGTCCAAAGCCACAGAATAAGGATAATATAAGAAACTGTAGAAATCTGTATAGTTGGAAGTTCATTGGAAGGAAAAGGAAAAATTTAAGTAAATGAGTTATTAATACTGGAAAACCTATTAGTATAGGGACATGTGGACTCCTTTTGTGTCCCTGAGAATGGTTAGTTGTCTAGTTTGTGTATCCTTATCATTGCTGCCAGATACATGTTCAATAAAGGTGCAGC
>NW_009636016.1:49139-70095 GCF_000690535.1 Cariama cristata
ATCACACTGCTCTTGTGGATTTTCTTCCTATGGGCAGTTAGTTGAATTTGTTGCTTTATTTTTTAAGTGAGCTTGACAAAGTAGAAGTGAACAGCTGACAGCACAATCTAGACTTGTTTTCAGATAGCTAGTTTAAATCCCAGTGGATCTATTTACATTCTTTTCCTTTGAAGCACTATGACCTCACTTCAGTTTTCAGTAAAAAAAAAAGTAACTATTTTTCTGTTACTAGGCAAGTTAAAGCCTGAATCACTGAGGATGTTCTACTTTTTTATTTCTCCTTAATGTTCATGTGTAAGTCAACAGGAGAAAATAGCATAAGAAACTATTGGTTTGTGTAAAAATAAATAAATAATTTTTTTTTTTTAAAAAACAAGTTTTCAGGACTGTCACTCTCAGGAGTTTCCATCTATTCGACAATTCCTATTTCTAATCCTGTAGGGCTGATTAATCCTCTGTAAGCATGCCAGCTAGATAAAAATGGGTTTGCATAATCTCCCTTATGTGAAGGAGTAATTCTTGACTGAAGAACAGATTTTCACGAGTAAGGAGTTTTCATAGGCATCTAAATAGATTTTTCTGTTTCAACAGGCAGTCTTTTTTACTTTGAGATTTTACAGACTACTTGGCAATTTACTTTGATTCAAAAGGATTAATTATCTTCTGAGTTCCTGGCAATTGTTTTCCCTATTTAACAGGCATACAACAAAAATGAAGCAAGATTTATGGTGCTTACAGTCTTCTTTGGAATTAGCTTATGAAATTAATGCATACTATTGTACATTGCTCCTAAATGCATTAATGCATAAGAACTTGGCTAACCCAGCAACCATACAGGAGGCTTGGGGGAAAGTAGTTGTGAGGTATCTCTGTAGAAAATTATATTGTATTTGTGCCTAGTACATTCCACTGGAAGAAGATTACTATTGATACAAAGTGCAATTCGTTCAGTTTAGCAATTAGTAAACAATTGATTTAGAGAGCAAGAGAACACACATTCCAATAACTGAAAAAATGCATACTACTCTGAGGATAACCAAACTAGTCTTCCTTATGTTATCTAAAATTAGTGTGAAATCTTAATAGCTGGACAAAAGTTAGACTGATCTTATCCTATCTCAGCAATGCAGAAATAATGTAGGTGATCTGGACTGCATATGAGGCCAGGTGGACAAACAAGAATAAAATAATTACTTGCAGCCAATAGAAGCTTGGTATCTTATATAAATAGTCTTGCTAATTTGTGAGATCCCTTTGTGTCCAAGTTGCAAGGAATACAATTATAAACTGTCATCTTCAATTATGAAGTCAAATTCAGTTTACATTCCAGCATTTTCTTCAGAGAAGAAGAACAGAAGATTAACTACTCTTGTACAGCATAGAAATGCTTTGAATGCATTGCAGAAAAAAAGTTAATTTTCACTGAAAAGCATGTGTGTGCAGATACATATGCTATCTGTTGTACTGTTTATATAAAAAAGTCTTGGTATACTAGAATATTCAGGTATATAATCTTAAAAATAAATTTAATTATGTATTAAATGTTCTTTTTTTATTGAAAGTGCTTTTTAAGTGTCTTGTTACTACGAATTCAACAGAAGATACTTTAAAATATCTGTTACTTTTTTGGTTTTGTGACTATTTTTCTTTCTTTCACTACCATAGAATCAACAACTTCCATCTTTCTCCTGGCATTACTACAACACTGACTTTCTGTGAAACCCAGCTTCTTCCAAATGTGTTTAAAATAAAAATTTACAGAATCATAATGCTGTAATTGCAGCAATCTTGAACATTTAACCTGAGCAAAGAAAACCTTCCTAAAATCCGGCTATTTTTCCAAATTCTATCAGTCATGACAATTTCTGAAATAAACTATTAGCAATATTGTTGAAATGAGATGAACTGTTACAAGTTTTAACTAGTCAATATGTATAAGAAAGACAGGAAAAAAATACGAAACTTATTTTTTCTGCTATTGCTGCAGTCAGGAGACAGTGATTCTTAGCTGTAAGACAATCAATTATCAACATGTAGTGATAAGCAGCTCTACCCAGCTTCTTTCTGCTGTCTCTTTGCTGCCTGATTCATCAAACCAAACACTACAAATCAACTGTGAAAATGTATAGCATTATTTTAATCTCCATACCAACAGCTGACAAAGACTAGTTCATCTCTTATTTTTAACAATATGGATGTTGCTGGTACCGTTGATAGGGGTGGGATTTAACATTTATAAGTCCTTGTGTATTGTTGTACTTGGATGTAGCCAACAGCTGTATTTGTACAGCACAGCGTTTTCAGCTAGTTTTAGTTGATAATATGAACATTTATACATGTTATACTTGGACTACATGTTATTTAGAAAATAAATGTGGTCATTAATTATTGACATTTATGAAGTGTTAACACTGTTAAGGTGTAAACAATGAATAAAAGCTGTGCGAATTTCAAGGGAATGATGCACTGTCTGAACCAAAATACTGAGAAAATAGAATAGTCTCAATTTGAAAATTAACATGGGTTTTCTGCCAAAAAGTTAATTATTCTAGTTGCCAACTTCTCACTGTAAAATTTAGTGCAGAAAACACGTGTCCCATATCCAGTCCAGAAGGACTACAAAGTCCAAAGGAGGGTTTGTAAGTGGCTGTTTTGAGCAGGAAGGTGGTTTGAGTTGCTGGAGGAAAGTTCTGCCTCTCTTGCAAGATAGAGCTGTTTGTCTCCATCCTATCCTTTCTTGTTTAAATCATCTGTTAAGCAGTTTTATTTCAGAAAACAGTTGCTTGATTAACTGTAGTCTAGTTTTCATTGTATGGCAAGGATTATCTTAATCTGCTTTTTGCCCCAGGTCTCTGATAGATTTTTTTCAAAAAGTCAACAATAAAGTTGAACTGATTCTACAACTTTGTGGTAAAATGTGCTAAGGCAGAGTTTAGGAGTTGCTATTTCAAAGAGTGAATGTTTAAAGATAGTTAGACATTTCAGCTTGACCACATTTGTCCTAACTTAGTGCCACTACCCTTTCACAGGGATAGGTCTGCTTGGTCAGTTCAAGTCTAGTCTGCAACTAGAACTGAGAACTGAATGAGAGTCTAGCCATGTAACAAATTACAGTTTTGGAGACATATACATCTCATTAATATATTTATGTCTCCAATGAAAATACTTATATGATTCAAATGTTTATTTATTCACCTTCTGAAACTAAATGCAATCAAATTTATTCTGTTTTTTTTTTTTAATTTTGTATACCTGTTTGAGAACATGCAGGTTCTGAGAAACTCTGAGTGCCAGAACATATATTTATGAGAGAATTAAATATTCTGCCATAAAAATTATGAAGTCTTCTATTTTTACTGGAAGCTGTTGGATCTTGTCTGCACCTTAGATAGGTTGTGATTTAATAAGCTTCAAAAAGTAAAACATTTGTTATATGATGAACAATATTAACAATAGGATTAATCAAACTATTATGATTCAAAGAAAAATGTTAATATGTACTGTTATGTTTGGAAGGAATCTGAAATAGCTACCATAAAAAAATAAAATATTTATGGATCAAGGTGACACTTTCAGATGTCATAAAAATAATTAATGTGTAGGTGCTTACCAGATGGTTCATTGAAGTTCTTAAGGTCAGGAAATGTTAATCTGCATTTAGAAAAGTTAGTCCTTAGGCAAGCAAGTATATGTCCCCTACCTCACATCCCATCTAGTCCAGGAGCTGCTGATTTTGCACCCTCATACAGAGTGCATCCAGGCAAACCAGACCAAGTCCTTGCAGCAGAACAAGAAGGAAAGGCAGCTACTAGGGCTGCAGTTTCTCCAGGGGGATGTCCAAGTCTGCCCTTACAATGAGAAGAGCTTTTTTTCTGTAGTCTGGTAAGCTGGCTTCAGTTCTTTTGCAGCCACAAGCCTTCACCCTTAGCCTTTTCCCTTTTCCTCTTTGTCCACGTTAGGTTTCAGTTATCCCCCAGATCTCATAAGCTGCTTGTAAGTCTCCACTAAAGTTCAGTGCACCCAAGCTGTGACTAGGACGTTTCTAGCAAAGGTTTTGCATATCTGGCCACAGTTTTCCCTTTCCCATTCCTTTTCTCTTTTCCTTCCTGCCAATATTTTGCATCCTTTGGTGGAACCACCCTTCAGCATGTAAAAAACTTATACTTCAGGGACAGATTGGAATTTGAAATTTTCCCAAGTAAGCAAAGTCACTCTATCATTACTTTATTTCATAGACTAAGGGATGTTCTATAGAAAAGTGTCCTGACAAATTAAATGTACTTCAGAGGGGGCAGAACAATTGAATGTACATCTTCATCAAAAATGTTTATATTCTAGACCTACCTAAAATGAAAGACGTTGTGGAATAGACTGGTAATTTGCTACTGACTTCATTGCTACTCACCTGAAGTTATTTAGGGGACAAACCACCTCTGTCCATCAGATTCCAAATGTCAGAAAATGGCCAATCTTCCTGATTCCCTTTCTGTGTTCATAGTCTCTTAATCAACTTAGTTTCACTTTAGTTGATGAAACAAAAAGAGACCTTTAAGTAAAAGCAAGCAGTTTCCAATTCAGAATCTGAATAATGGCTTTTCTATGCTTTCGCTGTGGTCTGTGTGATGCCTATGTAGCAGTAAGTCTTTTAAAACTCCAGAGGGCTTTTGTGACTCTTGCTGCTAATGAACTATGTTGTTAAACCTTTTGAGCTTTTCTGAAAAACAGTGACAGGTTTTTCTCAAACTCAAATTAATTTCTAGTAAGTCCATCCCATTAAAGCTAACCTATTTACCAATCTGTTGTTTGATATGTTAGCTCTGAGCTATGTGTTTTGTGATCACTCTGCTTGTGGGAGTTCTGTCTGCATGCAGTAAACTTACTCCATTTGAAATGCTGTTTCATGTAACTGGGTCACTGGTAGTTAGCTTAGGACCCAAGTGCAAGAGCCACCACTTTTATAAAACACAACACGCATCATGTTTGTTGTTTCATAATAAATCAGAAGCTGAACCCAAAGTGGGTGGCCCATTTTCATTGGTGGCCCATTTTCATTGGCTTGTAAAATAATGAAACCTTTGATATGCAAACAAATATAAATGTTTACATTACATTTGATATTATTCTGAGAAGCCTAATATACTTTTGTTTCTATCCATTGCTTAAGTTGTATAATTCTATAGAAATTTAGTTTATTTTTTCAATTATGTAAAATGCATAAATATAAAATATGTAAGCTGAACTTCAAAATTGGTATGTTCTTTAATTATAGAGCAGCACTCTTGTCTGCCTTCTGACCTGTTTGTATAATGTAATGTAATTATACTTGTTTGGAAACCATTGCTTTCAGTCAAACATTCAGTTCCTGCTGCAAATATAGGTCAGCTGCTTAAAAGAGCATTTCTGGGATCTGCACTAATTTCAAAACCCATCACTTTAAATTCTGGATGACTTCTGAGTGTAACTTTAAAAAATGCTTTTGAAAACAACTAGATATAACTAAAGGCATATTTATATAAATGGATTCAGACGAACTTCAATGCGATCTCATCATACACAAACCAGCTGGAGTTCTTAAATTGTAGAACTGTGACTTAACTAATGCTTTTCTGGGGACAGGTGATGCCTGCTGTAACTTGCCTGTAAGCACAGGTATGAAAGGTAGTTTTTCCTGGTTAATGTCATATACTTGTCTGTTTGGATGTTCTTTATTTCATACAAAATAATTCTCTTCTAAAACTTCAGTTTCCTGCTAGAACCTTGTATTTACTGTTCTGATCAGAATCCTTTTTCTCTTTAAATAGGAACTAGAACAATTGTTAATGATGGAGACAAAAAATTACAGAAAGACCATAAAGTTTTACCAGAAACTATTGCAGAAAGAAAGAAGAACCAAAGGTAAGATTACAGTAACTTGCCAGTAATGAAATGGGTGCCTAGTTGTAAGGATTTTTTCTGTAAATCAGAATCATTGATGTTCTTATGCTGTGTGTTTTAAATCTAAAGGTCCTGAAACTAAATCTATGTTGCCCAAATTGAGAGGACAGCTACAGGAGATGAAATCAAAAGTGCAGTTTCTTGAACTAGTGAAGAAATACATGCAGGCAAGTCAGACTATTTTACTTCTGTTTCATTTCTCATTTCAGTGTAGTTGGCTGCTCAAGGCAGCATATGAAATGTGAAATGTTTTGTGTCAAAGAACCGAATGAGGTAGGATCTAAAAGAATTATTAAAACAAAGGTAATCACTACTAGTATTGTTTAAAAAGGAAAAAAAGCAATTGTATGAAATGCAGTTTGGCTTTAAGTTGACTGTATTTTGTGTGGATTTTCCTCTTTATTTTCCTACATTTTATTTTTTCATGGCTTTGCATCTTTGAGCAGATCATGTATGCAGAGCAGTGGGGTGTGGAATCCTGTATGCTGCCTACAGTCATTCACAACGGGAGAACTGACACCATGGATGTGGCACCTACAGATGAGTCGTCATTGCTTCTTTACTATAACACAGAGAAACACCAATGTAATAATCAAAATGGAATAAGAGTTCTGCAGGCTGGTACAACACTTGGTTTAATGGCTTATTTATATTCTAGGTATAGTATATTTTGCACATCCTCAGTTGGGAGTGGGTCGAGGCATAGTGGCTAATTCAGGAAAAAATAGTCTCCATGATAAACCCTAGTTGCTCAACATTGCATAAATTCTCCTCTCTTCTATCAAGTTTAATGTTATTTCTATGAACATTTATTTACAGAAATGGGCATGGAAATGGTAAAAGACAGTCTGATAAGAAATAAGCCAAAACTGCTAAGTTTGGATTTGATTAGAACTTGAAGCATGTGATAATAACTCAAAAACTAATAACCTTAAACTTTTTTATCCTTTACTTATATGAGTTTTTGCTCTGACAATTTTCATGGAACCAAGGCTCTCTATGTTACTACCAGCAGTATAGCAATTCTTCAGAACACATAATTTGATAATTCTTATTAATAGGATCTGGATGTGAAAAAGTATAGGTTCTGTATTACAGGCTATTGACCCAGTCCTTGGGACTGATCAAGATGCAGGCTTATCTCAGGGCTTAAATAGGGGCAAAGATGTCCTTTAACCTTCAGCTAGGGTGAGGGCACTGTTGTTTTAAGGTACCTGAGCCATAATAGTAAGAAGGATGGAAACTGCCTGAGAGACTCCATCAGACTTGTGCCACTGTAGAGGGAGCAACTTCCTCCCAGCTGCTTCTCCCAGCTCATCCTGACTCTGAGACCCAGTTACTTATCCTGAGTGCTGTTTTTCCTGGTAGTTAATATTTTGCACAAAGTGAACAAATTGTTTTGTAATCGGAGCTTCCATATTCATCAAACCCAAACTGTCATGGTTAGCCGTAAGCCATCAGGGAGACAGGACAATTAACTTGTGTTAAGACCTGGAATGTATGTGTGTGTATATATATAAAAAAAGAAAATGCACTCATTCTTAATGTGTGTATAATAAGTATATTCTATTGTTAAAGCAACTACTTTTCTAATTAGAACTACAGGAAATATTTTCTTGCTTGAAGTATCTACTTTTTATGCTGTTATAATAAAAAAAATCTTTTAAAACAACATCAAGTGAGATGATAGAAAAAAGAAAATTAAATATGTTCTTCCGTACTATTTAGAATGTAACTTTTGATAATAATAGAAATGTCAAAGTAGTTCTTTACAAAATTGCAAGTAGAGAAACTTTTTATAAAAACAAATTACGCTTTCAGTTTTGTTGATCACAATATTTGATGTGTAAAAATAAAATAAAAAGAAATCAAGGTTTTATGTAAAGCTTGAGAATTTAATCCCTATTAATTCTTGATATTTTGTGGATTTTTTTTTTTGCTGTTGCCATACTCAAATGCAAGAAGAAATCGTGTTCTTGTTTGTCTGAAGTTTTTCTTGTGCTTCACAGAAATGCATTTTTAGAAGGTTATGTACAGCAGTTTCTCTACACGTTTCGTTATTTCTGCACACAAGAAGAATTTTTGCAGTTTCTTCTTGATAGAATCAGCAGCACTTTATCCAGGTACAGTAATTTCCTGTGAAAAATTTTATCAAAGCACAATTGACTTTCCCCCGCCAATGGCAAATAGCTGTTTCTGAAAAGAACTACTTAATTTAATTGAATTTTGATGTTTGTTTTTCTAAGACTCTCTTGACAATTGAGAGTGAAACTAGAGCAAGTACTGTATTTGACAATGTGCTTACTTCTTTTATCTTCTGAAGTCTGAGTCTTATTTTTACCACTTGTTCAGTGATGGGTTGCAAGTATGACCACAGCTTTGTTTCTATACAGCCATGGATTCTAGAGACAGGAAACATAAGAATTTAAGATAGTACAGTCAATACCAAATAATTGTGTTGTTTTCAACACTTTTAAATTGGAGTTGGATATCAATTTTGGTGAAATAAATGCCTTTTTCTTCTCACCAGTGCAAGCCTGGATCCTTCCACATCACTTACCAAAATATGTAACCGCAGTTTCTACATCCTGCAGGCTTGGATTGAAGACTGCTACAGTGTAGACTTTGCAACAAATGCTGATCTTTTGTGTACCCTAAAAGAATTTATTTCTTCCAAGGTAAGTCAGAATTTCAGTAAAAGCTTTAAGAAAAAAAGAAACAGTTTAGTTATGGTATATGTAAGATTGTTACTGCAAAAGAACTGTCCTAATTACAAATAAAGTAAAAGAAAAAATGCTATCTTTGACATCTATGTTCAATATGTCTGTTTTTGGACAGGCACGAATCTTCCAACTATATTGTGTCTTGCTTGTGATTTATCGGAAATTGAGTTCAATATTCTGTTAATCTGCTTTGCATTTACAGGTTGCTCGATTAAATGGCTATGGTGAACATTTGTTGTCATTGCTTGAGGATGCTTCTGCCAGGAAAAATGGCAGTGCTCATCAATGCTCTAGCATGGATAAATGTGAAGAGGAAGGTGAGGAGGACAGAAAAATGTTACATTCCCTGTGTAAACAGCTCTCAGAAGATGTTTCCAGAAAGGTATGTCTTTTCTTCAGACTGCAGTATATGGAGCATATTTCTATATATTATTTTCTAACAAAAACTAAAGTATCCAGTTTAGGGTCCAGACCCTGATCTGGTAAAAATTATGTACCTGCATTTTAAATTTTCTTTTGAAAGTATCTAAGGCCTAAACAGTTCTGTAACTATGGAAATCTTCTTAAGCCTTAATTGCGCCCTGTCAGCTGTTTCAGTGATAATAGGTCAGATAATCAAAATTTAGAGAGGAGTTGAGCTCTTCATCCTTGATACTAGCATGTGACTCATAGTTACTAGGAAACCTTTTACCCCTTGTCAAACATTAATACTTTTTATTAGACATATATCTTTGTAAGACTATAAATATAGGAAAACAGCAGGAAGTGAGAGGTTTCCTGCTAGAACTTCCCAAGCTTGTAGCAAAAACTTGTCTGAACTTTTGCCTGTATTTACTGGTTTATATAGTGTGCTAGTGAAAAGTAACCCCAGAAGCCAGAACATACTGTAGGCTTTTCCTGAAAAAAGATCTCTCTATAGAGTGACCAAAATGACATGTGGAAGTCAAATGTATCGATAATGTGCAAGCTGAATTTAGAATCAGCCTCCTGATAAAGGTGCAGAATTCCATGGGGTACACTGGAGATTCAACCAATAAAGGGCGAGCAGAATAGAGAAACATGGACTTCTTTTATTCTCACTGCATCATAATGATACTGAAAGACAGCAGAAGGAAAAAGAATGGAAAACCAAATATTTCTTTGGAAAGGGATGTGTGATTCTAAGCAAAAAGAGTACAAGAAATAGTAGGAAGTAAAATAGAAAATACAGAACTTCAGAATATAAACCATTTTATGACAGCAATCTTGAATACACAGAAGTTTGTTTTAAATACCAATTGTTGATGGAGATCTGGCATCCTCCTGCTCAAACTCATTGACTGTGCATATTAGCTTAAAACAGCAATGTTGAATAAACCAATTAGTGTCTGGGCTAACCTTGAAGATTAGCTGAAGAGTTTTGTATCCATAAAGGTGTTTCTCTAGCAAAACATTCGAGAAAGTTACATCAAGGGGAGATGTAATGTTTGCCTTAAAGAAGTTGTAGCTTTATACTTTTTTTTTTCTACAGAACTTTAACTGGAAACTTTCCAAAGGTATGGGACCAGTTGCACAGTGTCAGAGAGAGCAACTGTACACTAGTTCATCAGTTTTGCCAAAGCCATGCTATAACAGTTTTACAGAAGAATTCCCAGTCTCCTTTGCTAAAGCAGATGAAGTGGGACCATATCTCTTAATAGAATACAGTGTGCAACAGCTTTGTTGTCAGCTTACGTTACTGCAACAGGTACAAAGGTCTAGGTTTACTTGGAAGTACAAATAATACCTATCTTCTTACTTTATACTTAGCCTCCTTTCTATACCATTTCTGAACCCTGTTTCAAGCTTATTTCATGCTATTTCATAAGACTTTGAATTAAAATAATCCACTTTTCTCTTGAAATCTCTAAAATTTAGAATGGCTAATTCTATTCTTAGGCTGTGATCCCTCTGATAAATTTGCTGAAGAGAGGGGAGGAGGGGAACCCTCTGTCATTTTTATCCTCAAGCATTTTAAAAGAACCGTTAGATCTAACAACAGATATATCTTGCTGTTTTTGTTTAGGAAGTATTTCATAAATGTCATCCAGTTCACTTTCTAAATTCAAGAGCACTTGGTGTTAAAGACAAATGTGTTGCTGTCCAAAAGTAAGTTGCTTGTTTTAACTGCCCTTCTATTCTGTTGATGCACAATAACTTACTGTGTTACACTTTTAATGCATTTAGGAAGAGAGGAACATTTTAAATACTTAATATCTTGTTGACAGACTAGTCCATTTATGCCCTTGTTTTAATTTAAAGAGATTTTATACATGTGTATGTACCTATGCATGTATGTATATGTGGTAGGTCACATTTGCAAGGTGGTTTCTTTGAAATCTGAAGTGGGTCAGGTCAAAATATTTCTGAAGACTTGTGTTGAGGAGTTGCTTCAAAAGTTTCATTTTTGGTGGGAAAAAAAAAGTCATGGTTTCTGAAACAGTCTCCTTGATCATACATGTGTGTATGTATATAAAATCTCAACGACCATCACAGTGTCACAGAATAGCTGAGGTTGGAAGAGATCTCCCAAGATTTTGTAGTCCAGCTCCCCTGCCTTAAGCAAGGTCAGCTAGAGCAGGTTGCCTGGAATCGTGTGCAGCTGGATTCCAAATGTGAATGAAGACTCCACAGCCTCTCTGTGCAATGTTCATTTTGTACTGTTAGGTAGATGAAGTATGAGTATCCACAGATATCTAAGAATTTTCCTATAGTTATTAGAGTGGTTACCAACCTATTTAAATTACTTGCTCAATGGTAATGAATGTTTTCATCCAGCCACGTGGACCTAATTATATTTGATTACAGTCTACTACTTACATACTCAGTGGATTCAGCTAGCTTCTAATTAGTACTTAATTGCACTACCTCTAGTAGACTTTTCTGTCTAAGGATAGGGAATGAACATCTAAAGCAGCTCATCTTTTACAGATTGTTAAATGGCATAGGCTAAATCAGCTAGTTTATATTGGTTTGGGGGTTCAGGCATGGGAAACAAACTGGTGCCACTAGGTATCAGGCTCGATTTCTTATGTGGCTGCAGTTTTTTATGAGTTTGGATTTCTGGCTGTTATTTTGTGTCAGATTGGATGGTTTGTTTTGTTCAGTAACAAGTGGTGAAGGTGTCTTTATGTACAGAAATGTATACTGTATATACTTATTTTATTATCACATATAATTATCTTGTACTTATACGGAAGAAAAAGTAACATAGCTCACTATATACTTCGTAAAAGATTACGAAAATCAAGACTGCAAGCACTGCAAAGCTATTTTAAATGGTTAAAGTTGGCATTTTCACAATCAAGGTTTTCTTTGAGAATCCAAAGTCAGCATGAATTATTTTGCCTTTTTTTCCCATTTTCTCCATAGAGCTGTTTCTACTGAGACAGTTTCACTTAACGTCTGTAATCTATTTCTGTCGAAGTGCATACAAGACCAGTACCTTCTACAATTATTAAGAAATGCAGACAGTACCAGCACCTGGGTTGCTGCTGAAATTGTAACATGTCACACGTCTAAGGTTCGTCATTCTTTTGTATTGTATTATGAATTATGAAATGGTTATTTATTTGTTATTGTATGTGAGTTGCCATATGGCAAAGCTGCAAGAAATATTCTGAAATACACTTGTGTATGGGCCATTAATAAAATTTTGTTTGTTGTCACAAGGAGGGTCTTGGATATCTCGGGTGTTTTGTAGCAGCAGGTGTCAAAACCTACTAAGAATGGAAGAAATGGGTTGCCTGAGGATAACAGATGTCAGACTTTAACAAGGATGCTTTGGTGACAGAAAAGAGAAAACTTTGTGTTGGAGGGAAATGTTACTACAGTCAACAATTTTAATAACAAATTCAAAAAGAAAATGCATGTCATCTTCTTCCTTCTTATTTAATTTTATTATGTAGATTTACTGTATATATTTAGTATATATTATTTTAATATGTAGTATATCTTGATTTTTTTTTTTTCAGCTGCAGGTGAGCTTGTTATCAAAATTTCTTCTTATAGCAAAATGCTGCTATGAACAAAGAAATTTTGCTACTGCGATGCAAATCCTAGCAGGCTTGGAAAATCTTATTGTACGACAGTTACCAGTAAGTTGGGACTCTGTTCTGTAACTATTTTGCTTAACATAATCTTGTTCCAATATGGGCATTAATGTGAAAAACAAAAATATATTTTGTTTTATTGTAAGGCCTGGAAAATTTTACCTGCAAAAGTAGCTGAAATAATGGAGGAACTCAAGGCTGTTGAGGTATGGTATAAAGTTTTTAACGTAAAAATACTTCTTTGGGGTTGGAGAATAAGCAAGATCTGCTTAAATGGGTACCTCTGCAGGATGAAAGACATAATTATTACTTTGTATTATGAAGGAGATTTTAATTTGATTTAAGACTTTTGACTCTTAATCTAAGAGTTTACATTAATTTTCATCTCAGTGTTTCTCAAAAATGTATCCTGTGTGACTGAAAACTCAAGAAAGATATTTCAAAGTAAGCTAGGACATTGGATATGCTTTTTTTGGTGATTTCTGCAGGAGCTTTGTGGCTGCAATCTGTTTTGAAAAATTTTAAATTTTAAAATCTTAAATTTTAAAATTTTATCACAGGCATTCTCTTATTGCTCTATACAATTTTGAATCATAGAGTGAAGTTCTAAAATGTAATTTTGGCTATGATTTAGAACAAGTAAAATTATGTATGAAGTATCTTTTGATTAAAGTTACTTTCTTTATTTGTGTACTTTGAAATGTTTGCCACTAGATTAATTCATAGTGTTGTCTTCAACTTCAATGCCAAAAGTTAAAATGCATGGCAAATAAATACATAGCACTAAACACAGAAGTGGAGAACTTCTTGTAAAATCTGCCCCAATACTTAATGTGAGATTTTCTGTGTGCATTTTTAAACTAGGTGTTTTTAAAAAGTGACAGCTTGTGCTTGATGGAAGGAGAAAGATTCAAAACACTTCCAACAATTCCATCAGCCCATGTTTTGGCTATGCATGTCCAACAACTTGAAACTGGAGGATTCACAATGACAAATGGAGCTCACAAGTGGACTAAACTTAGGTAATTATTTTAATGACGTACGTATGTCACCTAAATTTTTAAAATGAAATATTGTCTAATGGGGTAGTGAGAGCTAACACAACATTTCACAATTAGCAGTTTAAATAGTTTCAGTCATTTTGACATCTAACTAAAGGGAGTTATACTATAGAAGGGAATGCTCAATGCCTTTGAATTTCCTTTAAAGTTTGTTTTGGGGGTTTGTTTTTTTTATCATCAGTAAAGCAAACTAACCTCTTTTACTATATTCTCTTCCAAGAAATATTGCAAAAGTTGTGAGCCAAGTTCATGCATTTCAAGAGAATCCTTATACATATACACCCGATTTCAAGCTGCAGTCTTACCTCAGACAAAGAATAACTCATTTTAAAGATGCAGACATTTCTGCCTTGGCAGCTGACAACTGTGCCAACTTCCATCAGATACCAGCAGAAAAACATTCTCGAAAAATTCAGGACACACTGCGCAGAATGAAGGCAACATTTCAGTAATTATTTACATTTCATCTGTTCTGTTCTAAGTGTGGATTGTAAAACTGGATTAACTTGACTTCATCTCCTGGACCAATTCCCAAGCAAATACTTAAGTGAAGTGACTTAAAATACTATCTCAAGTTGAAATGATTATATTTCTTAACACGGAATTATAAAATACTGACTAATGAGATTTTAATCCCTGGCAACTGAATGACAGATCAAAAGACTAAAAATAAAGATAAAAGTAAAGAGAGAGTATAGATGAAAAGGATGATTAATTTTGTCACTGTTCTTTAGCATAAAAAAATAATTAGCCCACCAAAAAATATTAAAAAATACTGTGGAAATAAGTTAAAATTACAGCTTCCATTGCAAAGTTGGCCTAGGAGAGTTCAGAGTATAGTTCATTAAATGCTGAATATATTTTTATATAAATATGGTACACTTGTAGTCTGTCACAGTGTGCATATAATTCAGGGACACAGATCCTCTGCTATCCTTTGACTGTTGGTGTATCTTGCTTTTATGTTGTGTATTATGAAGGCTACAATTGACTTAAATAATTGGCCATCTTTTTCTTCAAGCGTATTAAGGAAGGAGAGGAATGCCATGGTGCAACTTTTTTTTGTTTTGGTTTTAGTGTCATCGAACTAACTGTTTCCAAATGAAAGTAAGATCTGAGTCTAAATATTACCAATTTGTTGCTCTGCTTCTGCCCTCATGGCCTTGTGAAAACAGTAAATGTGAAATTGCTTTTTTTCCTATATTTGGCACAAGAATCACTTTGCCAATTTGTGTACATCTGTATGTGTGCACATTTGATTACGGCTTTTGCTCCTGAGATTGCTTCTGTAGATTGCAGTGCTCCAGCAGTATTAAATAGACGATGACTGTGTGAAATTTGGATCTGCAACTTGTAAAACTTTGGTGCTAACCTATTGATAGACCTTATACTTCCAAGACCTTCTAAACAGCAATGAAATACGATGCTATTGCTAGAAATTTTGTTGAGCTACCCAGGTTTATGCAAGGCCAAAATGTTAAGGCTACAAATTAGTTACAAATACAAGTATTTCTACCAGATGGAACAACGGTAGTATTGGAAGAGAAGTGGGGAAGGGCAAGAAACAGCTAAAATGAGCTCTGTCCTGAAGGTGATTTGCTAGAACTGTGTTTAAAAAAACGAAAATATTTTGAGAGATGTGAAGAGCAGATGTGAACTGACTGTCTTGGCTTGTTTTAGTGATGTAAGAAATGGGAATGTGCACATCTCTAGCATTTTGCAAATTGTACTATTGTATTTGACAGAAATGCATGTGCACATGTTAAGTTGTAGTTTTTTCAATGTTTAAGAGGAAAGCTTCTCCTTTTCTCTCGTCAATAACAGCAATATGTACATCACAGGCCACCCACTTCTCGTCTTTCTCAGCAAAAACAAGGTACTCTCCATTAAATACCTCAGTTACTTTTTCATACTAATATATTAATAATAACTCTTGTGCTCTTATTGGTTTAAACAATGGAGAACTCAGTCCTCAACAGGATTTTCTTACATTTGTTCTACTTTTAAGATGATTTATTTTGTTATTTACCATATGTAGGTTTAGCATGTAATTAATTGTAGTATTCTGATTTACCCTTAAGGAGTTAAAACGTGTTGCTATTTCTCTAAAAATTGCCAAATGTGAAAACATTTAATCTTTACCTCCTATCTTTATATAATAGTCATTTAAGAATGTTAATTATAACCTTATGTTCAGACATACATTTCACATATTTGATCTATATGCATTTATTTTAAATAATTGTTTTATTAGTAGTTGTTTTTTCTCAATTAAAAATTACCATTCACTTAAAGCCACGCCTTGCATTTGAAAGACAGTAAAATTTTAAGTTACTAATTTAAAGAACTCCACAAAACTTGCTAATTGCATGATCTTAGTAAGTTTATTTTATATAGTTGCCAGTCAGACTGTTGAAATTGCTTTTGTAGGTTTACTTATCATTTATATTTTGCACTCATGATAATCACTTATCATTTCTATTTTGCACTCGTGATAATTAGCTCATATATTTCTTACAGTTTTTATCAGGATTTAAAGAAACTACTGCATCTAGAAAATATTATGTTTATTCTATGACAATAACTGGTGCTATACAAGAATTTAAAAATCATCTCATGTCTTCTGTATAATGCTTCAGTGTATCAGGCCTTCTATTGCTTTAAATGCATAGTATTGAGTTATGCTACTACTCTAGAGTGTTTTCATCAATCAGATATTTAAGATTTTGTATTTAGGCACCACCCCACAACAACAACAACAGATGTAAACAGCTACTGAAAAAAAAAAGAATAAATCACTCTTCTGCAAGGAAACGAGTTTGCTTTTCTCCATGAACACTGCTGTATGCACATCTTATGTGACACAGACTTCAGAATAAAGTTACATCCAGCACATAGCTGTACTGCTTATTAGTTATATATAACTATGTAACTATATATATATAAAAAACACTATATAACTATATAACTTATTTATTAACTTATTACTTATAACTAAGCAGGAAGGGTTGGGCTAAAGTTTTCTCTCCCTGTGAGGAATGTCCTTTTAAAAGAAAACACAGGACAAAACGTGTCAAAGAAACAAGCTCACTTGTATCTAGCTGGCAAAATATTATTGGCATCAGTAATTGTATTGCATAAATGAGGGACTCTGCATTCTGGCCCCATGTTTCCATTCCAATACTGAATTAGAATATTTAGAAAAAAATGAAGTTTGTTCTTTAAGCCAGAATTGCCACCAGCTGTCCTAGTTCTTCTTCATTTTTTCCACACTTCCCTCATCTTGTTTTTATGTTGTTTATTTTTCAAACAGTGACCCATGGAGTTTCTGAAATGAAGTCTGCCCCTTGGGAGCCTTTCCAGTTGCTCTGTGCTTTGGTGCTCTTTCTGTGTCCCTTTGCAGGTGTCTATCCCCAGGATCCCTGGGGTTTTCAGACCTCCTGCTTGAGAGATGGGAATTGTGTCCTAGTTACACTAGCTGCATTTGAAAGCAGATTTCCAGCTCCAATACCTCCAGGAGCCTGCCAGGAAACAGAGGTGAATTCAGTTGGAGCCTATGAACTATTTCATAGAAGCCCAAACCAAGAAAATGGAAAATATTTCATGAATCAACACTGATTCATGATTCTGACAAATTTCTTTCCTTGAAACTTTTTCAGCTGCTTCTAAATTTTGTTTTTATGGTTTTCTAACTTCTTCCTTTATGTATTGGATTGGTTTCATAAGTATTGCTGAGATTTCTCCGAGTACTGCGTGTGATTTGCAAAGGATTAAAATTTTAGGAAATCTGTTTCTAAATAACAAATTAATAAACTACAGTTTCAAAGGAGGGGACCTAACAATTTTTCAGTGTTAACATATGGTTGATTGTTTTATTCCTTGATATTATGATGAGGGAAACAGTGCAGATAAATTGTTTTTCTCCCTCAAACTTGCTTAAATACAATCCAAAGCATATCCTCATTTAAATTACATGGTTTGTTCTGTTTAGAGTTTTTCCTTTTTTTTGAGAAAATATTCTTTCTCAAAACATGCTTTATAAATAATTATTTTAAAATACATGTTGAGCTTTAGAAGGCATCTCAAATCGTTGGAAATGCAGGTTTGAACAGTATTTGAAAACTCAAGCCCCATAAATCAAGCTTAGTTGAGTGGTCATCTTTGAGATTTGCCTTATTAACAGGTATTCTTCACCTATAAATGTTTTTTATCTTCATTTAGTTATTATAAATGTAAGAAATTTTCAGATAGTCATTTTAACTGCCCCCACTACAATTTGCACTATAAAAGTTTTTTTCCCAAGAGATCTTGTAGTTATTTTAAGTACCAATAAATTACTAATTTGTGGTGGAAGATTGCATTAGGGTTTTTATGTGATTTTTCTACTCTGATAACTCTCTAAAAATACATGGGAGAAGGAACAATTCCACCTTTCCAATGTCTATTTAAAAATTCCTGTAGCAAAAAGTTTGAAAGACCTTTTTTATGTGGCTGTTTTTAATCTATCAATGAGTGACAACAACCCCTGTAGACTAGAAGCTTTGATTTGCAGAATCTTCTTCTCTCCATTTGCAGAGAGAAGCTCTTTAGTTTCTTCTGTTGCAATGTTTGAAAAAGGCTTCTAGCTATTATGTTAAGGATCTTTGTGAACGACCTGAAAATATGCCAGGACAGCTTCAGCCTGGCATTATATCAGTGAGCTTCCTGTTCAGTGATATTTCAGTGTCTCGCATGCAAGTAGAATTGGTAGTTGCCATGTTACATCAGCTCATTGTGGTAATCTAGTCTAGGAACTGGTCTTTGCATCATTCTGTTCATTTGGTTTTGGTCCAAATTGTAACTTTTGTAACTTGCCTAAAAGGCAGGAGTTTAATTACTGTCTTGTAAATCCGTCCTGTGTCTTGGCTGTAAGATTATTTAATTTAATTCTTCATTCTAATGCTAAAATTAGTCCTGTTCTGATGTTGGTGTTGTGTAGATTAAATACATACTGGTTTTAGACACTAAAATAGATACCGTGTTTTAAACAGATAGAACTCAATTGTCACAATGAAATTAAGAGCTCAGAGTACTGGACAATTTGAGTTGCCATTATCAGAGACATATAATTTGGAAAGCTTGACTGGGCATGGGTAACCCTCAGCATCAGACTCAAAATCTCTGCAAATAGGTGTTTATTTGTGATCATATCTCATAAAGCTCATCAACAATAATAGTAGTAAATTAATCACTTAAGTAACAGATACGCAATACTTTTTTTTCAAACAAGCTAGTGGAACAGGTCTAGGAAAAAACCTGGTAAATGACAGATCCATCTTTCTTTGGATAACCACGGAGTGGCTGACAGTGGTTTGTTATGAAAATGCAAGGTTATGTCCAGTAAGGCTCTGAAGAGGTCTACCTGCATTTGATATTACTTCATGCCTTCATTAAGATGCTCTGGTTTGTGTGGGGCTCTGCAGACATCCTGGAGAAGTAGTTTAAAATTTAAAATTATCTTGACAACTTGGAAAAATGACACACAATAAAATAAGGTGTGTTACATAAATAAGGTACGGTATATGTGAAGTTCCGGGATATTCAGCTGCACAAACATAGACTAGAATTACTGGGGGTTTTGTGGAAAAGGGAGAATAAAGTCAATTATTCTGGGGAAGTGGTGTCTTGATACTACTCAAGGTATCTCCTCATTCTCTGTTTCCTGATGCAAGGAAGTGAAAGGGCAAAGGACTTGAAAATAAAAGGCCAAAAAGGAACAGATGACTCCAGACATGAGTATATAGATCCACAGATGTTAGCAAAGTAACTTTTCTCCATGAAGGTAAGCTGCAGTACAAAGATCGGGTAAGTCTATTAAAGTCTATTGTTGGGAATACAAAATCCCCCAAATTAGTTTATTTAAATAAAAGCTAATTGACCAAAAGACTAAAACCTAGAGAAGGATGTGGGGAACTGCAACAGGTCACCAAACATGTAAGGTGAGAGAGCTGATGAATTACTGAGTATCTTAGGCTGCATCTAAAATTGCAAGGATGATGTATTTTGAAATGTCACGAATAGTCCCTCATTTTTTGTTTGTCCAGACCAAGGGACATATTGCAGTACACTGTGCTTCACAACCCTACCCATACCACCTGCTTATCCCTCTGATGATAGCCAGGGTGTGCTTTAGTCTGAGCCTGGCATGGGGACAGTGTAGATGTAGCTTTGGGTGTCTAAGCTAGTGCTGGGAGCATAGGGAATAATGGGAAAAAGCTACACCAGTAGTACACACAGTGTTGTTACAAAGTATCAGAGGGAACAAGCACGTGGAAGGAAGGAAAGAAGACAAGGGGAAAGAATACTCAAATATATGTCAAAAATGTATATAATTGTTTTAGAATCTAAAGACAGGCCTACATAGTTTTTTCTGTGTTTAAATTTTAAAGGGCTAGGTGCCATAGTATGAGGTCTGTAACAGATCATCAACCAGAGAGAGAGTGTGGAGGCTTGGTTTGTATGAACTGGCTACTATTTAAGATTTTACTGTGATTAATAGAGATAAACCAGCTGAAAATCTGAACATGGAAAGCAATCAAGATGAAAATTACCATGAGACAACAGAGTTCGTGGTTCAAAGGAAAGAAAGGGATGAAAGAAGCATAATAACAACAGTGGGCTTCAAAAAAGCAAACTTCAATAAACTCAAGGAATTAGTACATGAGGTCTTGGGGAAGGAATTCTAAGGCAAAGAAAAGTTCAGGAGAGCTGAGAGTTTCTAAAAAGGGGTTTCTAAAACAGGCCATGTTTCAAATATAACAAGAGTCCATCCTCACGCAAAGGAAAGAAAACTGATAGAGCAGTGTGGTTGCATTAGGGGCCCATCAATGACCCCCACAAAATTGAAAAATAATAGCAAAAAAAACTAGAAACAAGAAGGCTACATTGGCAAGAACAAATATAAAAGAACAGCACAGCAGGTTAGGAACAAATCTGGACAGACAAAATGCTATTGCCAGCAAGGGAAAAGCAAATCAATAAAAATTAATTCTTAAATTATTTTTTATTATACAATAAGAGTCCTCTGCTTAGCAGATGTGAATAAATATCAGCTGGTGCAAAACCCTGAAGTGCTTCCTGTTTCACTCCCTACCCTCTAAACAATGTGTATCGTGATGAAAATTAACTA
>NW_009636016.1:70117-79503 GCF_000690535.1 Cariama cristata
TGGGAGTCTATCAAGCTAATTAGATATATTAGAACATTAAATTCTGATTAAATCTGTTCTATAATAATAAGGAGGAAAACTGAAATAATCTTGGAATTATTATATTTTTGATTGAGGAAGAATGAGCAAGTTCCCAGAGAACCAGAAAATAATATTATTTATTAAAAGTGAGCAAGAACACAGGAATGAGTGGAAAGGTGAGGTAAAGAGAATAATTTGGGGAATCAGCCAGACGAACTTTGGTACCAGAGGAGTTACTGAAAAAGCTGTCTAAAAATCTGCAAGCATAGAGACTAATTGAAAAGGCTAACTTACATTTGTCCATAAAGTAATTTTTAAACAACCTAATGCTCACCTTTGTCAGGGTAACTGTCCCAATGGATAAAAACAAAGCAATATATTGTCTGTTAAAGTCAATAAACCCCTTGACAACAGATCTACCTGGCCTGATCATGTATTCATTTGCTAAGATCCAGATGATGGTGCTGTAAGGTGGATACACAATTAGTTAATACGGCATTTCAAAGGGTTTGTTAAATCATGAAGATAAAATGAGTGGGATGTAGTAGGGGTAGAACTACCTCTATGTTATGAGTGAAAAGCAGGTGCAGATCACTCAGGGATAAGGCACAACACTCGGTAGGTGAAAACTTTGGCTTTATCAAAAGCGTAGCATTACCACGGTGGGAATCCATCCTAGGACACCGACACTAATCAAATGAGGATCTGGTACAGTAGAGTCCTGCTTGGGAGTGAAGCTCAAGGGAAAGCACTGCAACAGTGAGTAATAAAACCTGCACTGAGTAACATGCCATACATCTCCAATGTCCTATTTTGCTCATTAGTGAACTGATGTAAAGCAGGTGCTGTTGTCTGAATTCTGAGATCTGCAGCTGGCCTTCACCTTGGCACCTGTGCAGGTGCAGGGGAAAGCAAACTATCTTGGCTTACCATAAAGACGAGATAAGATGTGCTTGGGACTCTACATACTTGTATGGGAAGAAGCGAACTATCCCAGGTTACCAGAACAAGATAAGATGTGCTTGGGGCTCTACATACTCGGATGGGAAGAAGCAAACTATTCCAGGTTAAGGTAACAACCAGATAAGGCATGCTTGAAACTCTACATACTCTGATGAGGCAGGTGAACTATCCTGGGTTGCTATAGCAAAGTCTTCTCATGCCCTGTACTGTGTTACTACGGGTGGGGCCTGGATCCAGTTGTGTCTGGGATTTTTACTAATGAAATACAGGGTGGGATGGAAAGCATACTTATACAACATACAAGATTAGAATTCACAGTAATCAACATGATGGTTTAAATTTAAGCTCTAAGTCTTACATTTCTGACGGATAAATATGAAATTAGAAATACTGCAGAACTTCAGGAAAAAAAATCTCTGAGGACCATAATGGATCACAAACCAAACATTAATCTATGTGGACAGTTTTCAAAAAGAAAAAAAGGAGGAAGACCTGAGGTGTACTATAAGAGAGCTGTATATAACAGAAGGTAATTATTTTGCTCTGTTTGGCACTAAAACAGGAATACTTTACCATTTAGGCACTGCACTTAAGATACATACAGGCAAAATAGAAGAGAATAGACAGTAATAAAAATATGTTTATAAAACATAAACAGAGAAAGACTGAAAGAATTGGACTTATGTAGACAAGATTAGATTAAGCAGGATCCTGTGTGTGAAATGTTGCTGTAAAAAGTTGTAGTAGCTACAGACTGAGTTTTCTCCATGTTCTGTGAAACTTAAGTCAAGCAGTATTAATTTTGAAGCAAGCGTGATTCTGTTTCAATTTTTACATTGGAAAGCTGCATGTGGAGCACTGGAATAGGTTACTCATCTGTAACACACCTGTAGGATTTCCTTTCCTGTGAATTTGTAGGAACAGATCAGGTAAAACTGTTGTTAAGTGCCCATGCCCACTTGGTCCTGTCCTTGGGAAGGGATAGGGACTCAGCAGTGATTTTCAGTCCCTCTGTGTTCTCAGTAAAGTAGATTGGACACTAATTTGAATAATTACCTGAAATCAAGGAATGCTATTAATCTGGTTAATAATTTCATTATATTCCAGTCACTTTAATTTTCAAGGGTTTATTTACATTTTTCCTCTGATACATAGCAAAAGAGTAGGTATTGCCAGAGTATGCATTACTAGAACTTATGTAAAATATTTTATAGAGGGACACTGTATTTCTATTATATACATACGCTAATGCAGTAGAAAAGTGACTTCGTTTTAAAAGCAGCAGAGGGCTAAAAGCCCGTCATGCATATCCATGTATTGGATGAGGGTGGAAAGCAAGTCTTGCCAGTCATCTTAGCTGCCGAGAACTGAGTCACCGTCCCTGGAGGTATTTAAAAGACTTGTAGATGTGGCATTTAGAGACATGGCTTAGTGGAGGACTTGGCAGTGTAAGGTTTACGGCTGGAGTCGACGATCCTAAAGATCTTTTCCAACCTAAACGATTTTATGATTCTATCACTGACTCAGGTAAACTTCAACTTTTTCCCTTCCATTGTGTAGCAGTTTCCGCGATGTGAAGTCTTAATATAACCAGGAGATGGCACAAGAGACCTTTGCAGCCTTCCAGATGTACGTGCCGCACTATGAGCAAAGGTGGTGTGAAAAACGACCGGCTTTCCAGCTGTCTGCCTAGAATCTGCCCATTAGAAACAGGCAAACACGAAATGGCAGAGATTTTTTTATATCCTATTTTTCAAACGAACATGCGTTTACATTCAGCTGCTCCTTTTAATCTTTTCGGGAAATGCATGCACACACACCAGTTCATCATTTTAGATCTTCATTACCTTCTATTCATGTGTAATGCACTCATTTGTATAAAACCTGTCAAAGGAGCTACGCTGCATTGCTTGGAGGAAACATAGACCTTGACTTACACATTACAGGGGCAGTGTTAAGCATCTTACCTGACTACATTCCTGTCCTCACCTGCCATAGCCCAGCTTTTCCCTTACCAGTAAACTGAGAGGGGCTGTCAGGACACGTCTGTGCTCCCTGTTCTGGGATGCAGTGAAGGCGGATGGACAGCATCATTTGTGCTCTGCTGCTACAGTTCCGCACCCTGCCAACGTTATTTTCTTCCTCAGCTAATACTAACATTTGCAGGATACTTGACCGGAAGAAAGAAAATAGGAAGAAGTGGTGTATAGTGAGGCATACAGATGAAGGGAAGAAATAACTAGAAACATGAAATGGAGAAGAGCCTTGAAGTCAGGAAAAAAAAAAAAAAAAGGTAAAATGTATTTCCATTTAATTTAAACAGACTGGTTTTGGAGCAGTACTAGATGTAAGTTAAGGGAAGCAAGAGTCAGTAAAATATTTTCACTGCTGAGACCAATGCATTTCAAAGCAGCATTGTAGACTAGGATGGGCACTGGGGGTGATAGGTGACCCAGGGCTGCCAGCTGTGATAGCTCATTCTCCTGCTGACTCACCATGTTTAAATGCTAACTCTAAATTCAAGGAAAAAAATTATTCATTCTTTAATAGCTGAAAGTGAAAAGTTACTTTCAAGAATGATAAATGGTTTAGTCATTGTACAGCTAAATTTCTTTAGAAGGTATTTGTGAGAAACAAAATGTAAAAATAATGGAACATTTATGATTTAATGCATTCTTAGTCTTATATTTAATAGGTTGTTAAATGTAACTTTAGAAGTAACCATCATGAAAAAATTTATGCTTCAGCAAAGACTGACAAAGAAGAAGGCCTTGATCTAAAATGTGAAATAAGTCTGATAGGTTTTGAAAAGATTACAGGGTGTCTAAGTGTGACATTTTGTGGTCTTGATCAGATTGTTAGTCCGAGTGATCTGAACGTTATTAAAACCAGTGGGATTTATGTGAATTTGCACATGCACATTATTCTCTGTAGGTGCATCTCATATCCCTAGATAATTCATATTTTTAACACAACCCAGATCCTAAAGCATATTTATGCACCTAACAATCCCTATCTACTTTGGAAAATAAAACCATTTCTGAAGCCCCTGTTCATGTTGCTTCCTTTCAACCAATAGTTTTAAAAGTCTAATTTCTAGCCTAGATGGAATTAAACCAACTACAGACTTCTGAGCAGTTTCGTTTGAGCAGTGTCCATAGAGATCTCTCTCAATGACAGGATGACAGCAATGAGTGCTGAAGGATTTACATGCCTGAAACTTGGCTGATTTTTCAACTATAATAGATTGTCTAAGAAAAAATTAAAACAAAATTTAAAAAAAGACGACAAGAATCTGCTGGTGAACCTTGCTTCTGTAACAACAACAGTACATGTTTTATATGCGGTCCTGATTCATATTGACTTTGACTTATTTTTTTAATGAGTTTAAATTTGGGTAAGGAACTGTTATAACACATGTAAGTTATCTGTTTTCTTTACAGCATCTCTCTGCAGAATATATATCTTTTTAAAACATTTTACCGATTCTGCTTAGCTGCTGGTAACAGCTTTATGGTAAGCAGCCATGAGAGCTCTTGGCATTTTGAGTGCTGTGTTGATTTAGAACAATTCCAAGCATGATGAGACATTTAATTTTCATCTATGCATTGTCACTCTGTTTATTCCAAGCCCTCCTGGTATTTCTGCACATATGGTCTTTCTATTCCTCACAGAAAAGTAGCTCTTCTTCTGTCAAAGAGGAAAGATTATAATAATTGATAATAAAGAGATTGGTTAGAGGCCATTTGTAATGCTTTTGCAAGTCCTAAAGAGTAATTTCTCAGAAATTATGATGGTTGGATAAACCATGCCAGGGCAAAGACCATATAAATTGTATAGCAGATGCCAGTAGCCCTTGCTTCACAGGGCAGACCTTCACAGGAAATCTGCATGTCTGCAGATGAGCACACATCCTCCTGTGTGTCAAAAGCTGCCTTTTTTTTTACTTTTTGAATTGCGTCACTGCCTAGCTACTCCCAAGGCACACATATTCACCCTACTCTAGTCTCACAGGATCCTCCGCTATTATGAGAAAGGGTCACTTGCTGTTACAAAATGACAGTCCCCTCCTTTGGTCTTGTGTACCATCACTGCAGCAAGGCCAAGTGGCCACAGTTTTCCCCAGTACCTGTGGGGAACCCAAGGTGCTTGGCAGCCCTCAGCTACTCTCTCTTCAGTTCCTTCAAAGCTTCAATAGGAAGGGGATATCTCAGAGCATAATCATGCCCCTCTGCAGGGCTCTGAGCTGGCTTACTAGGGCAGAGCTGGGCTTCGGGCTGGAAGAGGTGGAGCAGCAATTAGTTCTCAAGGGCTGGGCTGTTATCCCAAAATATATCTGTTATCAACTGCCTGGTAGGCAGCCAAGCAGGACTAGCTAGTTCTGCAGAACCTCCTCAGCCTGAGACAAGTGTTGTGTGTATACATTTCTGCGGAGCTGCTTTGCATATATGCACTATTATCTTGATCGCATCCTACCTGCCCCATCCAGACACCTATAAAGCCACTTCTTGGCCTCTTTGAATGCAACTGCTGCTCACAAGAAATATAGGAGTCGGTGTCAAGTGGCAAACCTCAACTCTTTTTAATTCCCCTGGATGCTAAAATGTTCCCTCCTACATCACATCCCACAGAATTGCCTGGCCTGGCCTGGGCTGGCATTTGGCATTATGATCCTGTCTCCTGTGGCCTTCAGGAAGCTGATGGTCCTTATTTTCGTGGGGAAGGAGCTGAATCCCCAAAAAGGGCTACTGTGTATTGTACAAACATCTGCATAAAATATTGTCATTAACTCCAGCAAATGGATCTCCAGACTTCTGCTAGTGGCAGTCATGTCGGTATGTATGAGTTCTTTGTTTCTACCTCCTTGTAGCAGCAGAGTGAAAGGTCCTGTCTGTTCCTGCTCTACTCTCTGACAAATTCCTGGGGGCTTTAGCATAAACAGGTTTTCAGCCCATTGGTAATATCACTTGATTTTAAACATGGTATTTCTGAATCACAGTTTAGCAGGAGGTTTTCAAACAAATACCTAATGAATAATAGATAGAAATAGAAAGAAGGCAGCTTAAGAATTTTAGACAAAATTAAACTAGCAGCTGTTAAATATTGTAGCAGTCATTACATCCAGAAGTTATCTGCTATCTTACTTATACATTTTATGTATAATGGAAATGAGATTTGGTTTAACCTTGTCACAATGTGATCAATTTGTGTCTCTGAGAGCTCAACATTTGACACCATCTTTCGGCTGTGACATTTGCCTTAATGCAATGCAATTAATAAACCAGCGGTGTATAAAGATGTAATTTACAGCTCAGATGGTAAAAATGTCTTAAAATCTGTAAGAAACTACGTGACAGATGTACCAGTGGATGCTAAAACCCAAGACTTTGTATTTTTTAGAGCACCGTCATATGTCATATATTCTTTATGTCCTATCCAACAGCTTGCCAAGTGCCTTTATTTGGTGACATAAAATAAAACTGGAAAAAACAACATTATGGAGATAGATTGGTTTATATTTTTTAAAAAATATGTAAATAAATGTGTTATCTATAAGTATGTAAGTAGCATGTAAGTATATTATTTATATGTATATATAATATTACGTAGGGACTAAGTGCAAATAATTCTGGGCACAAGGGACATTTATCTCCTTGGGATAGGATCTTGCACTTGTCTGTGATGCAGAACGCTGTTAAAGTAATCAGAGAGGTTTAAATTGAGAAGGAAGCTTGCAGGAAAGTTCTTTTTTTCTGATGTTCATGAGAATTTAGTCCTTGAGAGCGGCATTTTGCCTGACTGCAATGGAGGCGTTGCAAGATTCTGCAGGCAGGCAATGACACTGGCACTGGTATTCCCAGTTCTGACTGGAGAGCATGCTGCCAGGCCACATCTTAAATACAGCTGACTCAAAGGACTCGTCATTTAGTATAACTCAGTTAACAGAATGGATTCCTGTATGTCTCCTCTCCACCTCCTGCCTGCTTGGTCTGTCCTATGAAATATGTTGCCACCACAATTGCCCAGAAGCTCAGGTATTTTAAAATATTTCCGCAGGTTTGTGGTGGGGGTAGTCTTCACATTTATCTAACGAAAAGAATAGTTAAGAACCGGTGCTTGGAATATTTGAGATGGGGCAGGGCAAGGGGTTGGGTGTGGGGATGGGATTTTTTTATAAAATAGAGGAAATTTAAAACCAATCTTGTATAGTTTGGTCAAGTAAACTTTCTAAACCTTCCATTGTTAATCAGAAAATGCTTGGGAAGGATAAATGAATAAGATTTCAAGTAATTAGATATCAGACACTTTCATACAGTGAAAAAAACCCCAAATATATATGTTCTGCAGGGCTTTGTCTATGCTAGAGATGTTCATGGACTTCTTTAGGTAGGTAACAGATGTACAGCAGGCATTAATTCTTGAATGTTTGTTTAGACATTTTTACACCAGTTCCCTTAGTTTCCTGCAGGAAGCTTGTTTAGTAGGCTCAGGCTATTGCTGCAGTGCAGGCTGCAATGTCGATCCCTACCTACACAGGCCAGAAACAAAGGGCTCCAGGAGGGCTCTGGTCATGCCTGGTTGTGATTCTAGGTCAGTTACTAGCCACCTTTAAATAAAGGTGACCATAGCATTTGTATTTTTGTTGCTTAGAGGCAATTAAACTCTTGAACAGTGGTGTCACTGGTAGAGCAGAGGACGACTCAGACTATGCCATGAGAACGAACAATCAAGGAGAGACAGAACTTACAAGGGGCTCAGTCAAACCTGAACATGATTCAATGGAACAATTTTCTAGTAAGCAGAAAATGGTAGGATTTCATGACAGATGGATATAGCAACCATATTTTGAGCAGACAGGAAGCTGAAATGTTGGTTTTAGGACAAGATAGAGAGGTTTGAATAAATTTTTTTTCTGGATTAATATAAAGAAAAATATATATCTTTATAAGATTAAAATTGAATACATTGAAATATTTAGACATAAACTAAGTAGGAAGAGTTCAGTCTTCAAGCCTGTGCCTCACTGACAGTCTAAGAAATAGAAGTATGGTTACATTAACTGTCACCACAGAGAAAGTGAATGCTGAGAAATCCAGCAGAAGTGGCAGAATAACAGAGCAAGTCACAGGGTAAATGGACAGTAGAGGACTGGGTTTGTGTGCAGGTGGTAGAGGTGAGTGTAAAGCCAAAAGCAGGAACAAGGACAGACAAATCAAACATGCAGTCGTGATTTCTGGAGGCAGACTTGACACCAAGCAGGGGTGTGATAGGAGTTATCTATGGTGCAGTAGTCCCACTCTGTTCTTGCACAGGAGGGGAGGACGGAGAGGGAAGGGATTTCATGGTTACCCTGCAGTGAAAAACTGCCCATAAATCACAGGAACCTTTTGTCAATATGCTACAGAGGCATCACTGCAGCAGCCAAGTGTTCCTAGTGCACACAAAACCCCAAAATGGATGGGAATGCTTCTGAAAGTTGTGTGTAAGGTAATAAGAGGAAAGACAGGGAGAGTAAGATAGCTACCAGAGATCTGGGAGAGCGGATATGACATGAATTCTGTATCCTTAGCAGAAATGTCAGCAGAATGTTAATTCTAAGACAATAATTGTCTGGTTTTGATTATTTAGTCCAGAAAACATGGGTTAGATAAGCAGCCAGAAACCAGTCGATTCATACAACCCAGCCGCCTTGACCTTTATCTTTTTCTGTTTCACAGCCTTGTCCTCCAAACCTCTCACCCTATGCCTGGTGCTTATAAACTGATGCTGCAGTCCCAGGAGCATGCAATGTGTGAGTTTATCCACTTGCCTGCCTCAGGCTGTCCCGGGAACACGGTGCTCAGCCCAGAGAGGAGCAGGCTTGAGAAGATCCCCTTAGATACTGGATCTTCTCCTTGAAAAGGAATGAAAAACCACCTCTAGAGGAAGGGAGATCGGGAGTAGCAGCGTCCCCTCTCCCACCAGCGTCCGGGGATGCTGGTCCCTGTGCGCTCCCCCGGGGGTGCATTCCCCAGCGCCGTTTGAGGCCGCTCAGCTCTATAAATGCCATTTGCATCGGGATAGGATGTAACAAGAGCTGTAAATCACCGACGGCGGAGTGAACTTCTCCAGGGGCAGACACGGCGGAGCCGAGCCTCCGCGAGCTGTAGCAATGTGTGAACGGTATCTTTTGTTGGGGGGGAGGACTGATGGCAATTAGATGATACTTATCTGGCCCTTTGATGTGTATTTACACAAACAACGTTTTCCTTCGGGACTTGCGGTATAAAGGAGGAGCCCTGCTCCCTGACCCCCTCTTTCCTGGCATCTCCGAAACAAGACAGGATGACGAAGGCCCCTTTCTCTGTGGAGTGGTTGTCCCAGAGCAGCCAGGCCCTCAAGAGCCCCACCGAGGGCTCTCC
>NW_009636017.1:0-1122 GCF_000690535.1 Cariama cristata
CCATGGCCCCCACAGCCCCTCTGTGACCCCCCCTGAAACTCACCCGGGCGGTTGGAGAAGAAACCCTCAAAGATGACGAAGTTGTTCACCTGAGGAGAGGGGGTGAGGAAAGCTGGGGGTGATGGGCTGCTCTGTCTTCCCCCCCAGCCACCCTGGGGCAAACATATGGGGTAATTTGCCCCTCCTCAGGAGCACTTCTCATAGCCCTACCCTCCTCACAGGGCAAAAATCCGTGGGGTGATTTGCCCCCCAGGCAGTTCTTGAGATGCTACCCCCCATGGGGCAAAAATCTGGAGTGATTTGCCCTCTACCCCCCCAATGGGGCAAATATTTGGGGTGATTTCCACCTCCCCAGAGCACTTACCATGGCTCTACCCCAACCTGGTGAAGCCAAGAGACCATTCACCCCCACCCAGGGACAAGAATAGTGACAAATACCCCAGGCAGGGGCACCCCAGGAGGATGAGGGTCACCCCAGGGATGTCCCCAGTGTCATGTCCCCCCCCGACCTGTGGGATGGCATCAGTAAGGCCGTAGTGTCTGCGGAGAAACGCCAGGAGCTTCTCGGAGGGTCGGTCGACGGCCAAACGCCAGGGATCCACCCTCTCGCTCTGTGGGGAGGGGTCTCCAATGTTTCTTTGTGTCTGTCATGTGTGTCCCCCCCCATTTTGTCCCCTCTCGTCACCTGTAACATGTGCTGGAAGAGCTCCCGCCCGTAACCGTGTCGTTGCAACGACTCGTGGATGTAAAAATCCAAGACGCAAAGTGGCTCTGCTTCATTATGAGCACCGTTACGGTCCTGGGGAGGGGACACAAGATGGCCATGAGGGGGGACAAGATGGCTGCCAGGGGATCCGTGTGCTGCCCCAGCACCCCCAACACTCACCAGAAGAAACAGCTTCTTGTAGCCCACCTTGAGGAAGCCGATGACGGCGCCTTTAGGGGTCCTGGCAAGGGGGAAGGGATTTTGTGGGGGTGCCTGGATGCCTGGGGTCCCCCCTGGGATGGGGGAAAGTTGGGGTGGAGGAGCGGGGAAGGGGACACGCACCCCCCCACACTCACCCCCGGCTGTCAGCATCACGGAGGATGTAGAGAACGTGGCGGTTGGCCTCCATGCGCGTG
>NW_009636018.1:0-2923 GCF_000690535.1 Cariama cristata
TTCCAACCATAATGATTCTATGATTTGATATTGCATTTACCAATCTAAACTATTCTTTAAAAAGTCCATTCTGAATTTGGGTTTCATTCTAGTATGAATGGGTGGGTTTCAGTCCAGAATCAGGGATGTGATTTCTTAGCATGGTTTGAATAGATTTTTTAACCCCTCTGGATGTGCCCTGTGACTTTGCCAATCACTTTTATTGGTGTTTGTCTGTAACATACACATGGAGCTTCAACCCAGTACCAGTCTGGTGCAGACAGAGTCACAAAAAGCTGCATGTTATTAGCAGGTTTTTTTCCAAGTTGAAGTTGTGCAGAGAAATCCACTCTGCCAGGGGCTAATAAAATGAGCTACGGAGATGTTCTCTCATGCACACACATACAAAAGCCTAAATCAGAAGCTACTTCTGCTGCGGGTGTTTTCTTTGTTACACAGCTCATTGAATGGATCAATCTCATTAATCAACTCCTATTTCCTCCACAATGCAAGTGCACTTTTGACTATATCCTTTTGAGATAATCTTTCTGGATCAATCGTGGAACGAGATTTTATGGGACACATTAATCATACCGCTAGTACAATAGGAAAAAGTATGTTCACAGTGTACCTACAGATTTACCAGTGTTGTTAGTTTTAGCCCCTGCATTAAAAAACAGCAGACAAGTGTATATGAGTAAATGCATGTCTTTTTAGACTTTCTCTATGACTATGAAAATATATAGGTCCTTTTTAAATCAACATTTTTTATAATATATTTTTTGTTGCCAGTGGTTAGCCAGTTGACTGTTTTTCTTAATTATCTTAATACTTTAATATCTATTTTATACAACTTCATTTTATTTTAAAAAATATGAATGTGATATTTTGATATCTCTGAAAATGGTATAAATGGAGATGTTAATGGTGTCACCTCTGACATTTATTTTATATTAGACATTTCATATTTATTCTGTATTAGTGAAATCTGGCCTTTTTGTCTCCAAGTGATATGCAGTTCAAGTACAATGACTATTGTGTGTCATGGATCCTTACTGTATTTATCTGAGGTTTTTATAGTTACAAATTTCCAGTGTTCCTCTGATAAAATCTAGTTCAAGGGAGCCACAATGCTGAATAACTACTCTAATTTTCATCAGTCTGATATGTAATAAATCCCACTTTCAGGAGAATTTTTTTAAAAGAAGTACTTTAAAAATAATTTCAAAAGAATTATCACTATTTTGGAGATGTTGCTATGCTGAGCAGTTGTGTAGTTCAATGGGAAGCTTTTGAGAGTAAATGTATCAGGATTTTAATGGCTACTCTGCAAGAATTGTGTAAGTCGCCATTAATGTCAGTAAAATAGAGACCGGGAGATGGCACAGCTGTAGCTGAGAAGCATAGCAATAGTCACTAAATCTTTGTAACATTTAATTTCAAAGAGCTTTAACTGTTTAAAGAGAATTTAAAGAGAATTAAGTGTTTAAATTGCTGCTGTTGTTTCAGATGTTGTCTTAGCAAAACCCCAAGACTACTACTTTATAGCAAAGTCAACTGCATACCTGCCCTGCTCTTCGCTACTCTTCAAAAAGCTCTGGACCTTGCCAGCCAGCTGTCTCAACTGTACGGGGAAACGGCTAAGCATGTAAATGTGTATCAGATCACTAGATGTCCTCCTCCCACAAAATTTCTTCTCATTCTCAGTTAGCCAACTGATAATATTCTCTTAAAAAAGACCAACAACCATATACAGCACTAAAAGATGGCCAGTGCAAATTTGTGTAGTCACAAACGACCCGCACCCAGAAATTATGGTAACATTCATGTGCAAATCACAGTTTGGCAATACAGCTTTTTTAAGTAGTTATTCTGGAGACAGTAATGCTTCAAATATAAGCAATCAGTTCAAGAAGCGTCTCAGAGCTTCATGGTTTTTTCTTATCCTAGCCACTAGAGAGCAAAAGACACAGAAATAGCTCAGACGTGGTATTCGTTTAGGGGGGTTTATGAGTACTGCAAGCTAGAGGAATAAGGCAGAGCTGAAGTAGTATCTACAAAGTTTTTTTCCTAGATGGATGGACTTAGATGGCCTTCAGATGTCTTGTATGGGACACAAGTTTCCTATCTTTTCACAAACTGAAAAGAGAAAGAAATAATACATTTTGGGCACACTGAACCACATTTATAGAGGATTATGAGTTCGAAGTTGGGGGGGGGCAAGTGAAGTCATTAACTTAAGAGTAATCTCCTTTAGGGACGTGAACAGGTTTTTCAGACTCTGCTGACTGCCATGTGAGGGGTGTGTGACCGACCAGTTCCATGCAGCTGCCCTGCTGCCATGAGAAACCCAAAAAGCATCTCCAACAGCCCCAAGTAATTTTGAGAAATGGATTAGCAAACAGGTTTTGAGTTCAGCTTATCCAGTGATAACACGTAAAGACTCTGCAGCTCACCAAATACAGCCCTGGAGAATACGGCTTTGAACTCTCCAAGCAGTTTAGAAGAATCCTTCACCTGCTAACAGAACCAACTTGATGATGAAACATTTGCTTCCTACGCAGGCCATTATTTATTCTCCTGTAGGCACACAAACTTCAGGTGACAGCTTTTCTTTCAAGCTTTAAAGTACTCCCCTTTGGTTTTCTCTAATTACAGTGGAGCTTGTGGAAGACAGAAATCTTGAGGTTCTGCAGAAAAGCTGCATTAAATAATTTGCTTTCTAAGGCCAGGAGAGGAGACTCCAGACTTTTTCTTTTTTTGAAGAACTGTGCTTTTTTAGTAATTGCTAGCCAAGAGGAGCTCCAGCTGAGACCATAGTGGTGTCATATAATTTGTATGAATTTAATTTTCAAATTTCCAGAGCTTGTGCTAGAAAATTGGTAAAATTGCTGCACCTTACACAAGCAGTGTTTAATTAAATTTAAGAACAAAACAAGCAGTG
>NW_009636019.1:0-16082 GCF_000690535.1 Cariama cristata
TATATATATTTTTTAAAAATATATATATTTTTGTGTGTAAACACATATATGTGTGTATGCATATATTAATAATGCACTAAACAGTTTTAGGTTAAATGTTATGTGAGCTGGTCTAAGGTCTTGTTGCAGCTTAGCTGCACATCTGCATACATCTGGCATCAAATATAGAGATGAGCAGGTAAATCAATACAGTGCTGATGAGAAACGCATTCATAGTAGCGTGTATGAGAGAAGAGATGGAAGCAACTTCATTTCTTGCTTAGAAAAAGTACATGTGGGACAACTTTTAGAGACCGTTTTTTTCAATCTGTCAGAATTCCTTGCTGCTTTGTTGATTTGCAAACTTCAGTCGTGTGTGAGTAATAAGTGCATGGGATGGAGCTGCACCAGGCATCAGGCCACGGAGAACTATGTTTTGAGTGCTGTGATCTTGGCTTTAGATTCAAATCTTGTCAGTTAGTGTAAATTGAGAAACTTAAGTCTGCAATTGCTTAATCAATTGGCTACCTTGTTTAGTTAGATAAACTCTGAACTACTTCTACTGGTGGCAATGCAGATGAATAATGCAAATACTGTTTGTTTGTTCTAGAAGAAAGGATACCATTTTGAAAGAAAAGGAAAGAAGAATAAATTCTCTAGTAGAGATCTATTTGTGCTTTTAAGACGTAATTTATTCTGAATGAAATATTCAAGCTTGCATAACTAAAACAGTTGAAATTGAAACTTCAAAGTAAACTTGTTCTTAACCTCGTTGAGGAGGCAAAACCAGTTCAAGATACAAACAAAATTAAAATTACTAAATCAAAACTATCTGTTTTAATGCATATTGGAACATCTTGCTTCTGCTGAACTTAACTGCAGTACAATATCCTTGCCTTCTTACAACTACCAAAGACTGAGAGGCGCTTTTACTTTACTGTTGGAGTGAAATAATTGGACTCCTCTCAGGATAGCTTACTTAGTTCTTATAATTTGGATGTAGTGCTTCGATGTGGCTCCAGTAAGTCTTCATTTACCTGTATAGTCTGTGCCTCTGTACCTTACGATTGTGCCAAAGCTCTTTGCACGTATAAAACTTGAACCTTGCAAAATTGCTTCAAGACTGTTATTGAAGGCTTGCCTTTCCTGAGGAAGGTTTAAAAACAAACAACCCCAGAAAACAACAAAAACCCCCCTCCACCTGGGGAAGGCAGACAAGTCTGCAGCAGATTTTCTTTTTCCAGGCTGTGGCAAGAACAATTCCTTTTCTCCTTTGCTCATTTTTAATAGCACAGACTGTCCCAACATAAACTGTTCTTTACTGTTTACCATCCATGAAACAGAAATCCTTCTCCAGTTGTTTGCTTTGCAGTAGCATATTATGTCTGTTTATTTTTCTAGCAATCAGAAGTGGATTGTGGTATTCATCTTAAGAAAACAAAAACTCAGGATTCTGGTAAGAACCATGAGCAGCAAGAAGAGGAGACCAGTCTTGCAAATACCTTGGAGCATATTATGGGACAGCTGGATGTTCTGACTCAGGTATGGTTTACTCTTTAATTTTATAACGGAAAAGGTACCTCTGACTGGAAGAATTGGGAATATTTTGCAATAGTTCTGTAGTATAAAAATGTGGCTAGTTCAAAACCTCTGCTTTTTAGTAGTTTTTTTTGATAAATCTGTCTTCAATCTGCTTGTCAGCTTATCTCTATCAGTTCCATCGCATCGACTCCCGGCTTAGGCCCTGCTCTTCCCCTAATTCCTTTATGCTGCAGTATAGCAGAGCATTACTTCAGCCAGTGCTGGTACCGCGTGCTATTTAGCCAAGGTTTATCTAAGGTGATGCCTGAAGGAGTGGCTGGCAGCAGGACTCTGTTTTGGTGAATAATATCTGTCTCTCTTCCCTCCTCCATTATACTGCTGTCTATAGGTAAACTGCTCAGATCCTGCTCCTTTCTCTCACCCAACATTCACCTACACAGTCCAATTTCTGCAGCATTCTCCCATCAACAAGTCTGCGCTCTTCTGTGCCTCATCTCTGAAACGTGCTTTTCACCCACAGCTAGCAAACAGCTAATCCCTTGCTAAAGCATTAACATACAGTTCTTCCTCAGAGTCACTAAGCAATGCTTGAACAGTACCAGCTGTTAATGCTGATCATCACAGTATGCGTTTACTTAATAAGTATTTGGAGATAGAGCTTTTTTTTGTTTAACTAAATAGCTGCTTATTGCTCCTGTGAAGAAACACCATTTCTGATCATTGTCTAGGGCTGAATTTCATTGTGTATTTTTGAGGTATGTGAGAAGCAGGGAGAAAGCATGAGATAATAAACATTGGTGATCTCCTGTCGATGAGACCATGGTCGTAGAATAGAAAAGTCTGTGTGGAAGGGTTTTTCTGTGAGTTGGAGTGTTTCTGAGGAAAAACAAGAAGGTCTTGAACACTTGGTATTGAACATACTGATTACTAGTCTAAGTTAACTCTCTGCTCTTGAGAAGTAGTGCTTGTCAAAAAGTGTAAGATGATGGGTTGGAGGGCCCATCAGGGGATTGAAGTAGGGCTGATTTACGGATTGAGAAACATTCTAGGACTGTGGACAGTTCAAAATAGTGTAGGGTGAAAATCAAAAGGTATTTAAGTCCTTTGGCAGAAATGCGAGCAAGCACTTTTCCTGGGATCTCTAAAATGCTGAACACTGGATTGGGGGGGGAGGGGGCAGGGAGAATCTTGTATGACATTGGGCCCTCATGCTTCTGAGTAAAATGCAAACCTGTGTATACACAAAATATTTTATTACTGTTTTTACGTCTACCTAGTAAGTTTGGAGTGCGATCGTTATCTTCCATTACGTAAATCAGATCCACACTTCTGATGATGGATGTGTTAATGGCTCCTTTTCAACCTCATAGGTGTTTAGAGGAGGCAAATATTGCAGTATACAGTATGTGTGGGATTTAAAACTAGATATAAGCAATGCAAACATTTCTGTCTCGAAGATATTGTATAACCGTAGAAAATTTCCAAATGTTGTTTTAAACCTAGCAGAATGAGAAATTGAGATCAGTGGGGGAGGAATAAATTAGTAGGTTATAGGATAAAATTGGAAATAGGCCTGAAATAGTGGGGGGAGGGGGACTAAAACAAAAAAAACCACCACAACCAAAAACTGCCTTGAGTAACTGTATTCAGCAACCTTTTACCTTTCTTTTTTTTGTAGCTTTTTTGCCATTCTTGAAGTACTTAATTTCGCATTGCTTCTAATCTTTGTATGGTGTATTTTGTACTAACATCGTTTTAATTCATTTGTACAAGTAGATGTTCCTGACACACTGTTGAAATGGTTTCATAATTCTTAATTTTCATGCCAAGGTTTTGTTATTTAGCAGTGAAACAAACCAACACCAAACAAACTTAAGCAAATGAACCTGGGAGAAGTCCTTATTCCTAGAGTAAGGGAGGAGGTTCCTCAAAGAGGAGGGATTGCAGGTAGGTAGTAAGGTAGAGCTGTGGAAGGTAACTCTGGAGGACATCCGCTTGCATACCTAAACTTTGTTTTTTTCCAATGCTGGTGGCCTGTAACGGAGAAGGGAATGCAGCTCTGGTAGAGCCACTGTCAGCCGCCTTTTATGCAGTTAAATGTTGAGCGGGAGGAGCTGTGGCATGCTGATTTCTAGCAGAGATCCAAGTGAAATGGAAGCAGCAGCTGGTGGTGTTGGGTTGGTTGTCTTTCATAGCCATTTTTGCCAAAGCACAACTGGGTGCTGACCCCTGCACGTAGTGGATTCAAACCAATGTTGCATGTTTTACATGGCAGCTTTGGGCCTACTGACTCCCTTTCATGAAAGGAGGATGCCACTACTTCAAAAATGGAACAAAAAGCTTTCATAAGTAACACGTAACAAGTGTCAGTATTTTTCCCTTCTTGAAGAAGGACTGAGGATGCTCCTGGTGCTCTGTTATAAATCATTGGCTCGTAATACCTGAGCGTTGCTTGTTCAAAGAGAACACTAATGGCATAAGCAGGGCCATACAGGTGAAGGGAAAGGACAGAGTCCCCATGATACTTCCAGGAAACCCTCTATTGATGTAGCCATCCATGAGTTTTTCAGGGATTTGTAATTTGTTAGCTGTATGGGAGTTTGGGTATATTTTGGATGTGGTACCTTGAGTTCCTGCGCTCTTTGTTCTTGTCATAGTTTCTAACACTGTGTTAATGTGATGTAATGTATCGGTAGGGAAACTGAAAGTTGTGATAAACTGCTTTGGGAAATTATGCAAATATAAGCCTATTTATTTTCATAATACTTTTTTCTGTAGCTATCATTTCAAGGTTTATCATGCTAAACCTGGTATCATGTAAAAGTGGGAAGGAGAGAAAATACTTTCAATTTCTGCTGAAAGAGGTAATAGTAAGACATCAGCTGAAGGCTGTCATCTCTTGCCAGTGCACAGCTTTGTTCTGAGCTGCACACTTGAAGCTGCATTGTCTGCCACTTGCCAATTATCAGTACCTTCTCTCTGTTGACAATAGATTTTGAGATGAAGTGGGGTGTCGTGTACTTGGAGACAGCGGGATTGTTTTTATTCCATTAAGAGGTCTCTTCCTGCCAGACACCAATCGCAAGTAGAAGCGCTGAGGCTGTAGAGGCATTGTGCCTTGCGCAGGAGGATACACTTGAGCAAACTTGCTCCTTCAGTTGGGCACTTCAGTTCTTGTTAGAGAAAGATGGATCAGAAGAAACCAGTGGCTGTTGTATATCACATCTGGCAGTAACCACTGTAGCAAATAGATATGGCCCCCTCAGATTTACAAAGCTTCATTTTTATGTTGTTGACTTTGTGCTATGATTTTATTCTTCAACGTTTTGGCAACTTTCTTTAAACTGGTCTTTGATTCACTGAAACCTTCCTCTCTTCTTCCTAACTAGAACGCTATCAGGACATTTTTTGTTTTACTTGTCGTAAAGTGCTCTAATGTGACCTGACAAGGGTCTTCCTGTTGGTTTTTTTTCCTAAATGTGGCTTGTGTTTGGCCATACTTCCCATGCAAATAACGAAGTTAATGTTTGACTGCCTTTTTCGGAAGAGTAGCACATGCTTGATTCTGCTGCCTGGAAGAATGGAGTGAAGTCGAGAGACCCAGACATAAACTGGTTGTTTCCAGTAGTTTTCGATTACTTAAAGATATCCTGGTACCCCTTTGTAGGAAAGCAGGCAATCCAAATCTGGCAAAGGAATGAGGAAGATGAGAGTAATAAATGTATGATATAGATGCTTTGCTCCTCCCTTTCCTGCAGCTTAGTATCCTGTCAATGTCTCAATATTTAAAAATTCTGTTCTTTACTGGCAGTTCAGAGATGTGAAAAGGAGGAAAATGCAAAATATTTATGAATTTTTTTTTTTATCAAAGGCTGGATCTTGGTATCTCAGTGCCTATATGAAGAGGCCTATATGGGCTGAATATTAAAGTTTAAGGGGAAAACAAGGTGTTTTTATCTCTTTGGTAACTTCCTGGAACAGAAAGGTATGTTTTGGCTGAAACAAAAATGGAGCAGATATTAAGAGTTTGGTTCAAATGCATTTTGTGCACTTGCAGCTGAACTGTACTTCCAAAAGATCATCATCTGTGTGTAACCATCTTGGCTGCAGTGGAAAACTCGCATTTGCAATGATCATCTTCAAAGAGTTTGTATACTCTTGCCCTAGCTCCCAACAGTTGCAGCTGCCATGTTCACTCCGTTAATCTGTAGCACTGGTGGGCAATGGGCACTGAGGTAAAAGCTGCTTGTTTTATGTGGGAAGGAAGATGTCTGCTCCAAACCAAGAGTTCAGAATCAGGTTAATATAAAAGTTCATAAATAGCTGTGATAATCTACCCACAGGAAACAACTTTATATACTTCCCCAAACTAATCTTGCATTGAAGCTGGGAGAAAACAACACAGTGAAATAGAGAAGACTTGATAAATCTGTAAAATAATCCAAGCCTGAACTGAAAGACAATCTAGCGCATGTGATATTAAAGAATTATTTCACTCCAGAAAAGATTACAGAGGAAGGGAAAGAATTTTTTTTTAAATTCTTTAGCGTTAAAAAAAAAAACTTGGACACAAATGAGTTGCTTTTTCACAAAAACTGAGAATATTTGTGTGTGCAATGCTTATAATGAAAATGAGTAAAAATTTGTTACTCCTTTTTTGAGATGTGTTCTCAATTATCCTTCAATGGAGAGGAATACTAAACGCCTCCCACAATTTGTTTTCACAAGCAGTCCTTGAAGATATTAATTGTTATTCAACCATTGGGTACTAGTAGCTGGGTTATTTTAGCTGAGTGATTTGCATCCTCTCAGAGGTAGATTGAGTGGCAGGGGAAAGATATGGGAAGTCTTTGAAGTCTTTGTGGTTGGGGGAGACCTCTAGTCATTTGGGGTTCTAACCTCTCTACTGTACAGTTGCTCTCATGGTACATGCTTGGATAGTTTGTTGTAGCTCATCATAACTTGCTGTGTTTTCATACTGTGTGGTGGAACTTGAAGTATCCTGACTGCTTTTGCTGTACTGGTCTAGTCTCAGAGGTCTAGGAGCTCTGCACCAAGGAAGCTGCCTGTACCTGCGCAGAAGCTTGCAGCCATTCCCTTCCAGAAACTTGCAGGATCTGATGCAAGTGCCATCAGTTTAGCTTTGGCTGATCAACTGTCAAGACTGAAGCAACAGCAATGTGTGATGAAACATTTTTAGTAAGAGGGCTGTAAATGGAAAAGCTTAGTTACAGATGGCTTGTGTGCCTTGTGTCCCCACACTGCGGAAGAAACTGGCAGAGCCTATGGCTCATCATCTTTGTGGCTAGGATTGATTTTATACAAAGGACATCCTTTTCTGTCCTCCAAGGTCCCTTTGGTCACTGTGATACTGGTACTGACCATGCTGCTTGGTCTGGCAAAGTGGATGTTACCAGAATTTTCAGGTACTCTTGTATGGTTTTCCTACTGTAAAAAACACAATGAGCACTGCAAGGGATAACTTCTTGTTGCTGTACTGAGTCTACTACATGAGTAGACTCATGCAGTAGACCGAAGTTGCTCCTATAATTTAGTTAAAGGGTTGATTAACTGTGATTCAAGTATGTGCAGAAAGTGGAGTGTACGGAGAGGTGGAAGGAGAGATGGCAGCTTGATAATCGTAGAATCATAGAATGGTTTGGGTTGGAAGGGGCCTTAGATCATCTAGTTCCAACTCTCCTGCCATGGGGAGGGACACCTTCCACTAGATCAGGTTGCTCCAAGCCCCATCCAGCCTGGTCTTGAACGCTTCCAGGGATGGAGCATCCACAACTTCTCTGGCCAACCTGTTCCAGTGCCTCATCACCCTCACATTAGTAATAAGGAGGAGAGGTTAGCTGAGCAATACTGGTTTCAAATTTTGTAACTACCCACTTCCTCGTAGTGCTTTGGACTGCTAAATATAAAAAATTCTTTACTTTTCGAATATCGTGAGTAGCACCTGTCTGCCTGTTGGCTGAAGAGAGCTGGTGGGACTATGAGCTCTTGTGCCCTGCACTAGAGAACAGACATTGAGATTGTCTAGCCACACAACTTCTTGAGCAGATCTGGAGGTCTACATAGGGATCCTGATGAGGCCAGGTTAGTACTAGCATTTGCACTTCTGCAGGCATCATCACGTATTCCTAATCCACGTGACCCAACAGTGACATGAGGTGAATGTGCAAAAAGTGTGTTGAGGGAGCTTGTGGGACTTCCTAACCCCCAGCTGTATGGCAGCACTGGCCAATATGTTCCTGTCTGGCCACACTGGAGCTAAGTGTTTTGCAGTAACAAATATAAAGGTTTGTGGAATTTGAAGCACGTTGCAAAGCTAACCTAGGAAAATTCATGAAGTTGCATTAAAGAAAGATTGAGGGGAAGACTGAAGCACTACGTGAGCATTTTCTTCATTCTGAAATAATCTATATTGATTGTGATGTGAAATATTCTATGCAAATAGGCTTTGTGAGAATTCACCATAGAGTTTGCATTCAAAGTGGCTGAGATGGTGAGGAGCTACAGAACTTATTTAAAATCTCTAGGGTAGCAGATCTTGTCTTAGTCTGAGCAGATGAGGAGCTATCATTTCTTTTTAGAAATCATTTCACATAAAACCTGAAAACTACCTTAATTGTGTATTTGATCTCTGAGATTAAGGCTTTGACTACTAGAGTAAGGCTAGTCCTGGCATGCAAAGAGCCTTGCATGCATTTGTTTGCTACGTAAAGTGTTAATAACTGTGAAGATTTCATACCTTGTTATCCTCTCAGATACGAGGCTTACTCCCTTGGTTATTCTAACTGCCAGCTTTTGCTGAAAATGCTTCAGAGCATACTGAATGTCAGTAGCTGTTTCGGGTCACATCTCAAAACTCTGAGATACAACTTGCACCCAAGGAAGGCAGCCTAGCTTTTAAGCATGCTTAGTAATAGCAGGGGCCTGCTTTGAGTTTCAGTAGATGCAGTGGCTGAGATCAAAGGGAGGTAGACAGTAGGTCAGGGCAAAACATAGTACGATAGGAGGAAAGGCTGCTTCTTACCAGACAGGTTCATGCTTGAACCTCAGAGTGACTTTTGCTGTGCAAGTTCTCCTATAAGGCTTTTAATCTTGCAGCTGAAGTTTGGTATTTTAAAGTATCGTTGGTGGTAGGAGTTAACCTTTTTTTTTCTGTAAAAGGCGTGTAGGTCTACCCTGGTGCAAAACCCTTCCTGTGGTCATTTATTTCATTCATTGCATTAGGTTGGAGAAAGGGTCCCAAGCTTAATTTACCTGGAGGTTTGCCAATTCATCTCTGTGCATAGGACTGTGTATATACTTAGGACTATATTTAGTGGGTATTGTAGGTACCATTTTAGTAATCCTCACACAGTAACTGGGGCCTCTTCTTGTTGATCTTACTCACTTTAACTGGTGCATTTGAAGGTTGACAACTGTACTCCTTTCTTGCAAGACTTTTTACTTTCCAGCGTAGTGCCAACGGGTCTCCTCAATGCTGTGCAGCAGTCTGTGGTCCAGGTGTCATGAATTTGTGCCCTAGAGGTAGATAGGTACCTCTGAACCCACTCATTAGCACTTGCCAAGGAGGGACCTTTGGATGCTAAGGCACCATTTTTATGATGCAGTTTATTTGCTGTACTTCTTGGCCATGGTTGGAACTGAAGTCGGCTCTGAAATTATTGTTTTAGGGTAAACCGTAAGAATGTATAGCAGGGCATCTAGCTCTTTGAAAACAAACCAGTGTTGGCCTTGCTCATTACAGAGGGTAGAGTTCTTAAACCTGCAACTCCAAGTCAAACTTGACAAGTCTCATTCTGCAAATCCATGGGCCATCTGTAGTCCTTCATTGCACCTCTTGAAAGGCATCCCAAAGTCTCTCTTTGTACCAGCACAGTGGAGTGGGGAAACTGAGTGCATGGAAACTTATAAACTTCTCTGTGTGTTGCGTGTTCTTGTGAAGCTGCATTTTTTTGATAAATTGAAAAGAAAATGCTGTCTCCATAAATTAACATGTCAGATGGGAAAGATAAATCTGAAGAGGTAGAAGTAATTTTTTTTTCCTTGGGCTATTTGATATGTTAGTGCCCTGTGAAATATTTTTTTAGCATATGCTTAGAAAAACTGGTGGAGTGAACTTCTAAGTCTCTTTTTACTTAAGTAAAGCAGGGGAACTACTTCTACCTCCTCTGAGATCAATGGAGAGAGGGGTTTTGTGTTACAAAATGATGACAGGAATAGAAGTGCAAGTGTCATACTTTGCCTGCATGTAGCAAAGAGCATGTCTACTTTGCAGTCAGTGTGCAGGATCATATCCCTTGTAGGCTCAGGTGAGCTGTTGTTACCTCATTTGAGTAACTGTTGTATCGATACATGGGGTTTTTGGGGTCCCACAATTACTGGTGATCAATGGGAGCAGTGTTATGTCCCCTGTGCTATTATTTGTGTTAACCAAAGCTGCTGTGAGTGGCATACTGAAAAACCTGTGTGCTGCTTACAGGGCGGGAGCTGCACTTTTTTGCTTGCCAGAGCAGTAATCCCCGAGCCTAATGTTACTCCACCATTCCTGTGCTCTTGCCTGCTTTTCCCCCAGCTCCTGGTTCAGTACTGCTTAAGTTAATGAGGTTAATCCATCTGTCTGGGTGGATGTCTCTCCTGGCAGGGACCCCCACCACTGCTTGAGAGGGTTGCTGACAGCCTCTGCTTGGTTGCTCTGGACTCTGCTTTCCAGGTTTGCTTTGGCAGCTGTAGAACTGGTTTCTCTTGGCATTCAGTTAGCACCTGGTTCCCCTTAGCTGTAGTCCTCAGAAGAGGTAGGACTGATTGCCCCTCCGGAGTCACTGCAAAAACCTCAAACCCAAGGCTAGCGGTTCTTAAACTGTCTCCGCGCCTTAATCAGACAGGGAAATGTTTTACAGGGACTAAGGAAAAGATCCTGGTGAAAGCATCTTGGAACAGCATCACAAATCACTATTATTTGGGTTGAAGCAGTAAAAATAACATGGAGGAAAATCATAGGGGGCTTGTCATCATGTAAGGAAGTGTGACTACTGGGTGCTTCAGGTTAGGTCTCCTGGGGCAGATGGAGCTGAATATTCCCCAGAACTTGAAAAGTAAATAGGGGGCAGCTTTTTTTTTTTACTACATAGTTTCTCATTAACGTTTCCAAAGAGAAGAGCAGGGTTTTTTCTAGACTAAGTCTGCAAAGATGAATGAAGAAAAATGTTTCAGAAAGTGTTGGTAGAAGTTATTTAAGTAAGTTTTTTGTGTGTGTGAAAAACTCCATATTCTGTTCTGGTTTGCATAGTAATGCTCAGTATGTTGCTGTAATGTCAGAAATACTCCTTAAAAAAAACAAATAGATTGATCTCTCTTCTCATTTAAGCCTAAGCTGTTATCCTTCTGCCAATTTGAGCCAGGACTTCAACAAATTATCCAGCACTTACTCCTTGGTGCGTAATGGGGACATGTGCTGTGCTCCTGACACAACAGGAAGCCCAGATCCTGCCACAGAGAAACGGCTGGAGTGCGAACCTGGCTCCAGTGAATCCTCACTGAAGCTGGCTAACAGTATTTCCTCCTTGGCTTAATTGTTGGTTCGTTATCTTCTGAAAAGCAATAGCAAAAGCATGCAGGAGTTGAATGGTTGCCATTTAGTTTGCCTACCAACAAGGACTTGCTTTATAAATAGCAACATGGAAATACTGTAAAACTCTGTCAGCTGCTAATAAAGGAGCTTTTCTTTTATATCTAAGTTACAATATAGCACTAATAGCAGCTGGGCAGTATTTGTGCTTTCCCTTACCTTCCTAGGACGTCAGATGCCCTGTATATTTTGGGCGTCATATATTCAAGTCTAAATGGACTGTAGTCATCAGTGCCTACTTTGGACTTCCTGGATTTCATTTCTGACTGCTACTTTTCCACTTTTAGTTTCCAAAAAATACTCACTACAAGTTTTCTGCTTATACTTACGTGCAATTTCCATTCCAATAAACATTTTCCTTACAGCTTTTTCACAAATTCAACACTTTTTGAAATCTGTGTTACTTGCGCTTAGTCTCATGGTGCCACATGTAACAGCACTTAACTTGTATCGGCAGGATCATGGTGGCAGTAAATCATGGGATATAGGAACTGCAAGTAATCCGCGGCTTTGCTTCTAGCAGGGCTGTGCGACCAAGACATTAATTCAGTTGGTTATCTTTCTAAAGGAAATTTGATGCAATGTTTCACAGCCCCCCTTTTTAACAGAGTCTTGAGTTACTAGTTCTTCTTTTTTAAATGGAAAAGCCAGGATCACTACTGCTTTTCATTCTCTGGTTGCTTGCAGGATAAGATCTTTGCTGTAAACCCCTGGTAGACATTCAGCCTGCTGTGTTCTGCCCTGAGTAGCTTTACTCCTGACCTCTGTAAAACAGCCAGTAGGCAATACCGTGGCTGAATATGACAAAGATGAAATCCTCTCTCTCCTTTGAACAGACAGGAGGGCTCCTGCTGGCTCTGGGGCACCTGGGATGTTACCTGCTGGCTCCACAACTTTTCTTCTGGTTCTCTGTGTATGGCAGTTCTTGTGCCTCAAAGGGCTGGCGATAGTGGAGGAAAAACTGAAATTAAGCTGGTGCTGTAGCCCAGGGGAATATTTAAGGAATGCAGGGTTTTTTCTTTCAGGTGAAGCTTTCTACAGTTGGAGCAATGCTGCATTAGGCAGCAGGAGTGAGCACTTCTGCCTTGTCACAGGTCAGCGGTACATATGCAGTAGAAATAAGCTTTGAACTATGTTTGGGGAGGGAAAAAAGGGTGCACTATGGTAAAGGCTATGATGCACAGCCCTTTCTGACTTTGTTGATGCGCGATCTGGCAAGATGGCTTTGCCATAGCACTTGGTGGCGGTTTTACTATGTTTGTTTTCCCTTCCCCCCCATACCATTCGTCTCGTTCCCCAAATCGTTTTATGGGATACTTTTCCTAGTCTCAAGTGGCCTTAGCCAAGTTATTTCCTCTCTTTGTGCTTTCGTTTCCCCAGCTGTAAAATGTGGATAATGAGACCTGCTTTCTTTTGTCAGGCACTTAGAGATGTGCTTATGAAATGTGCTATTAAAAGGCTTTCTATGTATAACTTCTATACAAGCAGCGGTTGTCCAAGTTTATTTGAATTACTTTATTAAAGTCCAAGGTTCTGAACATCCTTTGTTTTTAACAGAGGATGTTATTTATGCAGTAAAAATGCTCAAAATGTGAAGCTATTGATTGTTGCTGATAAGTTTATGGATATTAAAGCAATAAATCATCACCGCCTATTATCAGCCATTCCTGTGACTTTGGAAGCTGAAAGCAATTCTGCATAGCTAGGTCCCTTGATTATCTCGGAGTGATCAATAAAAGGTTTTCAGCAGAAGCTTTTATTGCCACGTGGTTAAAATGTTCTTCCTGTGCATCCTGTACATGATGACTTCAGCTTGAGGAGAAAGGCATAACAATCCTTTGTGGGGTAACTGGATTACACAAAAATATTTAGGCTTTATGTTGAGGTAGATATTGCCACTTTGTCTCAATTCCCCACCATCACCTGTTGTACTGCCTTATGCTGGGAGGGTTTTCTTGCTTGTCATCCTGCTCATCCAGTGAGTTTTGCATGGTGTAGTTGCAGCAAACCAGCATTCAGGGAAGGGGGGAAAGAAAAAGAGGCAGAAGCAGAGGTGCAAAAATCAAAGCTAAAACTGGGAAAAACTGTTCAAAACTTCTGTCTGTCATTAGCAGAAGTGTCTAGTGGCTCGTGAATGTAGAAGGACGGAACCTGTCCATGGAAGGAAACGCAGAGTCCAATTTGAAAGCACCGAGTGCCGAAACGAGTGCTCGGTGTTGTCTGCAGGAGAGCTTCGTGCCTGCCAGCTTCTGTTGCTGCTCTCTGGAGTCAAAACTGGGAAAAACTGTTCAAAACTTCTGTCTGTCATTAGCAGAAGTGTCTAGTGGCTCGTGAATGTAGAAGGACGGAACCTGTCCATGGAAGGAAACGCAGAGTCCAATTTGAAAGCACCGAGTGCCGAAACGAGTGCTCGGTGTTGTCTGCAGGAGAGCTTCGTGCCTGCCAGCTTCTGTTGCTGCTCTCTGGAGTCATGTGGGGCTCTGCCCTGCTAAAATGCTGATACTGGAGTTACACCCTGAAATACTGCAGAATGCTCCTGTGAATTTAGCATTTTATTACCTGCTGAGAGTACAGTACGTACCTTGTCTTTGAGAGCAGCTCAACAGCAGCTTTCGTTTTGTTTTGCAGACAGTTTCCATCCTGGAGCAGAGGCTGACGCTCACTGAAGACAAGCTGAAGGAATGTCTTGAGAATCAGCAGAAAATCATTCAGAACAAAAGGAGCTGATTTCCTGGGAGAAGACAGGAGCTGAAGGCGTTGGGAGGTTTGAGATTATTTGTGTTCCTAACAGACTGCGTGTGACGTGATTGCGCTCAAAAACATAAAAGCTATTTTTTAATTGGAATGTACAGTTACTGTATCTGTAAATAAGCTTTGTTACTTTACTAAAATAAAAGGAGTATTTTATTCATAAGCGTGGATAATGATTGTGATCTCTTGTGTTTTCCAGAGATATAGCAACCAGAGTGGTCTGAGTACTAACTAGGAAGATTGCATCTCTCTCACCTTTGGTGCTGCTGAGTTAGTTTTAAAACATTGAAGCACCTTGGAGTTGCCAAGTGTCTGGCACGGGCTGTATTAGGCTTATTGCTGAGGTGTGTGCTATGGGTGACAAGCAAAGAGTTCCCAGGATATTTCTGTTCTCAGACCATAGTGAGCAGGTGAGGTCCCAGTGCAGCCGGCACCTGGAGAAGGGTCTGTCTCACCCGAGTCCCAGGTGGTGCCTGGCAAATCTGACAAAGAGCAGTTCAGACCCTGGATGGTGTCTGTGCAGAGGTGATTAAATCCAATGGTGGGATTTAACCTGCTCCCTTGTGCAACATTTGAAAAACAATGGCTCGAGGCTGGAAGAGAGGCCCTGCTGGGTCAGACACTGGGTGGATTCAGAGCAGATTTTGCCTTGTCTTTGTCTGCTTCTTAAATTAAAGACAGGGTAGAAGGAGAGGAAAGGCAACCACATAGAATGTTTGCTCCATTGTGGAACTTCCCTCTTCTCGCACTGGACTGCCTTTAATTTTTGGTCATTTTGCAGATGTTTTCGTAGTTGAATAGCTCATCATTCACACCTATGCTCTTATCACTCCTCCTGACTTTTTCAGGGCTTTAGCAGGTGTTCAATATGTAGCTACACAAGAATTTGGACTTCTGGGAGATCCTGTTCTCTGACACCTCTTCTGCTAACATACTGTGGAGGTATCCTTTCTTGCAATAAACTATTACCCACATTCCTGGAGAAATGAGCTGCGGGAACTTGAGCACCTCAGCGTTAATGAAACCCTCCTCACCGCTGTCTGTCTGACCTCTTCAAACAGGGAGGCTGCCTTGATCCCTGCCATTGGTTGTCTCTCCTGTCACACTGCCTGCCAGGCTCTCACAGCGTCTGAGGCCCAAGTCTCCAGCTGTGCCGTGGACATTCTGGATGCTTGTCTGAGGACTGGCTGGCATCCTTATCTCACATGGGGCTTAGCAGATCTTAAGGCCAGCCCATGTGGCTTTGGCTTTGTGTTTTGGTGTGAGTTTTTTTTTTACTTGTTTCTTTTGCAGGCTGTGTCTGCTGGTACAGTGTCTTTATACTGTTAATACTCCTCATCCCATCTGGATGAAGCTGTTTGCATTCCCCTGCCATCACCAGGAAGCTTCTGGTCTTCTTTCCTCCTGGTACTTTCTACATCTTTAAGAACCCCTTGTTGGCATTATCACAGTATTTCACTCTTTCATTTGCACGAGGCTGAGAGCTTTCTCATTTCCATGCTTATTGGGTTGATTATAAATCTGAGTTTCTCTCTGCTCTGCCACAGACTGTTTGTTTTCTGTTTCCAAGCTCTGAGTGTGATAAATCATTATTTTCTCTGAGATTACGCTAATGGAATCAATTCAGTGATACTCTTCCATGCCTTTGCTATAAGCTTTCAGGGGCTTTCTGCTGAGAGACTGACATTGTTTTCATTGAAATGAGCCTATGTAGTGGTGGGGAGGAGGGGACTCAAAGGTACATGCAGCCAATTTGCTGCTAGGAGAAGGCTGTTCCTGTACTGATCTGCTGCTGCTGAAGTGATGACAAAAATGAGTTGCAAGAGCCTAATTTATCAACTTGATCCTCAATGTTGTGGACTGGCATATGGGGTGGGGGTGTGGAAGGGAAAAGAAAACTTAAGCTATTCCAATATTCATCAGTTTTTAAGCTTTGCTTTAAAAATAGCCTTTAATTCCTTTTAATATGTAGTTTCTAATGTCTTGGAGACCACAGAAGCAATTTGTATATGGTGTTTTAGGGAGAATGGCAAAACAAATGACTTGAGCACATTCAATATAGACACTTTTTCTTTGCGGATGTTCCGAGTGAATCCATTTGAAAGATTTAATTGTGCTTCTGAAACAGATGAGGTGCTCAGGTGCTGAAGGGCAAGCCAGTGGGATG
>NW_009636020.1:0-10058 GCF_000690535.1 Cariama cristata
TATTATAATATACTACTAATATTTTTTCTATAACATATATTTTGCATATATTATACTAATTTATCACAGCCACTGGAATTCTGCTGTCACTTGTGCCAAAAGCTGCTGGTAAGGTGGCAGGACTAAGTAGCTCTGTGTCCCTCCTGGGCCAAATGCGATTCTCAAACAAAACTGTAGATCCCTGGGACACCTCCTCAGCAACCATCCCCTGAGCACATATGGAGTCATCACTGAGCAATTAAACAATATCAAAAAAGGCTATAGCAACACAACAGTTCAGTGGTTACCACATTTGCACAGAAGGACCTCAATTCTGTACCCTTGGCCTCAAATCCTGATCTGTGGTTTCCCAGAAGCACATCCCATTGCAAAGTCTGTGCCCATCCCAAATCCAGAACCACTTCTTGTACGAGGGTTTAGATTCGAGTTCCATGGCTGGGGCACCCAGGTAAGAAAAAAGATTCTTTTAAATTATTTTTCCACATTAAAACAGTACTTAGAGGCTTTTTACAGTAAACTGTCACCATGCAAAAACCTTAAAGAATTCCTCAGAACAGACCTATGCATCTGAGGAAAGTTTTGCCGTTGTTAAAGCACTTGGAGGAATAGATACCCAAAAAAAGGTTCATTTTCCAGTTTCCTCAATAAAACACAATGCCGTGATTTAGCACAGATAACAGGATACAAATAGCTTATTTCAGTCTACTTCTGTCCCTTACTGCAGCACAGTTCATTGTACCTGAGATAATGGTGCTCACTGACGTGGTTGCATTGTTACTAGGCAACCAGAGATAAAATGCAGGGTTTAATGATTTTTATTTAATGAATTTTTATGAGAAAGCACACTCTCTTTTTTCCTCCCCTGATATTATTTGAGGTGGAAATGCTGTTTACACTGGGAGATATATTTAGCCATCCTCTGCAATCTGAGTAAGAAAATGATTTAAACTGGATATTCAAACAGCCAGTCAATAAATATTTCTAAACATATTGACTATTACCACTACCAAACGCTTACATCATGGCAGTGGCTGAGATCTCAAACCACTTCACCAGGAACAAGCATTCAGTAGGTCTCACAGCAGAGAATAACAATGGCAAGAAAACAGACAACAGCTTAGGGACGTTTGGGGCTGTTATGGATGTTTATGTACTCCTCCATGGCAGAGAAGAAGAGCCCAAGCCTGTATCATCCTTCACCTCTCCTGTGCTGCCATGACACCCACACCTGGAAAGGTCACACCATGTTTTTTCCTGTGGCTTTGGGTTGCCTTGATCCTCTCCAAAAAAGAGGCACCATCACCAAAAGCTGTCTCTCCCAGGAGGTCTCTGCTCACAGGAGCCTCTATAAGAAGATGCACACCTTAGGAAGCATCCTAGTACCACGGCCCTTGTGCTAGCAGTCTAGGCACACATCCAGGAGGCCCCTCTGTAACTCTGAGCTGCTACACATTTCCCATCTTTTCCCAACACACAATTCAACAGGCCTGTTGAGGGGCCTGGCAGCAGTGCCTCCTGCTAAGTATACCTGTCCTTCATTCAACACAGTGTTGGAAATATTACCACATATATAAGACCACATAAGCCCTCAAGTTTCTTCACATGCCAAGGCCTTCCTATGCACCCTTAAAAGGGCTGGTGGCTGGTATATAACTTGTGACTGCTGAGTTCCTTTTAGATCAGCTAATTTCCTGACTCTCCCGTGTTTGCAATAGGAACAGGAAAGTGTTTATAGATCTGAAAATCAACTGAAAGCCTCAGGCTGAGCACGTGCATGAGGGCTCAGGTCCAAACAAAGCTACAGCTCTGACTGCTCACTTAACTCCTGCAAGTTCTGCAAGATGAAGTGAGAAGCAGATGAACAGAGAACTTTTTTTAATGCAACACTGTAAAAGAACTAAAAAAGAAATAAATTCCCGCATCATTTTGCTTTCACATGTAGATTAAACCAAACTAACTAATGTTGCCAACACTGGATTTTTAAACATTTTTCTCTGCAAAAGTTATCTTCCAAATAACAGGAATCATGCAATTCAGTTGAAAACTTCTTTTTGACCCTTAATACTGTTTATCTTTAAATTAAAGTAGAAATTACACTGGACTCAGTGCAGTTGGATCTTTAAGACAGTTACCTGTGACTCAGCATATATCCTTATTATTATGACTGCTAGCAGGTTCTACTTCCTATCACTTAGATAAACAAAAGAAATGCATGTAACAGTCCAAAATGTTTGTGCAGGTCAGTAAACACCTCTTGCATTTCATTAGAAGTTTACAATCAATGTACTTCTGATCCCAGAAAGGGTACTGAACAGCTACTTCTGACCATTTGCCTAGTCAAAATAAACAAGGCTGAGGGTCAGACACTTTAATCTGAAATATGTTCTAGGGGAATTTTAAAAATCAATAACCCTCCACTATGTGCCTCAGATATAACTGGTAATGGTACAGCCTGACTTCCTCCTCCTTCAGAAGCCTCTCTACGCACAGCCAGCCTCATTCCGCACAACACAGGAGAGTTTTAAAGCAAGAAATAGCTATCAGTTTGTGGGTTTGTGAGGTGGGGGGGTTGGTCTCTACTCTTATCCTTCACATCTGCAAATGCTGCCAAGTTCTCCCGCCTTTGAATTGTTGCAAAAATTTAAGTGTCATACTTCAGCTAAAAGACTGTAAAATGCCACACTGACTTAAACTAAAGAACAGCAGCTTTAATACATTAAAGAAAAAAGTGGTTTTTACTGTGTATGCATGTCAGAAGATTTCACAGCTCCTCAGGTGGATGTAGAAGTACAGGTTAACAAATGCAATTGATTCCCAGTGCACCTCCCACTTTCATCAAGTTCACAGATGCCTTGAGATTGGATTTCGAGTAGTTTATATTTCCCTTGGTATGGATCTTACTACGCCAAGTGCCATTCCATATTTTTACCAATGATCAAAAACTAAAATAAATCTGGGGAAAGATTGGTGAAATAATAAACCCTAAGAAGGAAGCAGCAGTACCAGACACAACAGGTAAACCAGGTCTATTCAAACATAACCTGTTTCATAACAAAACACAAAGTTATACATCTGTGATCAAGAAATACTTGCCATACTTAGGGAATGTATGTTGGAAAACACTGATTACACTTTTCCTGAAGCATGCTGGAAATGGATCAAACGAGGTGTAAGCAACTAACGCTATAGGATCCCCTGCATAATGATGAGCAAAGAGTATGTAGGTTTGCAAACAAGGAAGCAGCAGGACCAAAGAGTAACTCTGCTTTTCAGGTGACATTAGTGGCAGCAGTGTTAATATGCTGAAGACACTCCAGCTGGTCACATTTGTAAACTTTTCAGAAAAAAAACAGAGCTAGAAGGAGATGGACATAAAAAGGACAGAACAGTTGAAGGAAGTGTTTTACAGTTAGAATCATTAAGATCTCAATCTGTTCATCACACTAACAGCACTGAAAAGTCACTCATTGGGAAGGAACTGCCAGCTTCAGGAAGGTTTTTAATCTAGCAGACGAAAGTAAAAGCACTGGGTGGAACCTGCAGCCAAATTAATTACAGTAAAAAGACATTTATACCAGTGAGGGTGATTAACCACTGGAAAAAGCACAAACAGAAGTATGAATTTTCCATCTCTTGTTTTGTTTGCATCGAGGCTGGATAACTTTCTGATTAAACCTGTCTTCCAAAATTCAAATTATACTGTGATTGAATGTACTTACTGAGCTTAATAGTGATACAAAGGAATGGCCTAGCACCTATCCTTCTAAAGTAAAGTTTAAGAAATGAAGTTCTGCTCCTGAAAAAGAGATTGCTCTGAAGGACTGGATAAAACTAGATGTATACAAATAAGCAGAAAAGGGAAATAAATAATCCATCAGAGCAGCTATGAGGAACAACAACTCTCTTTTTCTGTGTATTTATAGCATTCATTTTAAAGGAAAAAATTTCAGCAACTCAAAAATCAGAAACACAGAGGGATATGTCTCTAATTTTTGCTAGTTACCTGCCTCAGCTTGGTGCTTCATGCTAGACAAGCAGATGTTGGCAGCATAAGTCTGGTTGCATAACAGGTACAAAGCTCCACATTCAACATCAGGATGGGAGTGCCAGACTGAGAAACTACAATCCTGCAAATTCCAATTAATCACTGCATGACTCTGAAGGCAAGTCTGACCTGTAGCTAGTTTGATAGAAAGGAGCAGGGATGGCTTCAAATCTCTACTTCTAAGACTGTCTGCTCAAATTAAGTTAAATGCTAAGTGGGTGAAAAACAGAAAGAGAGCTGGGAACAGATACCAGAATTCAGAAATCCCTGCTGCCAAGAGAGTATCCGAATTACTACCCTACACAAACTTTTTTCTTCTCCCTGTAAGTGGGATTGAGAATTTCACCTTTCAGCCTTGAACAACGTTAACCAAGGAGTCAGGCAAAACTCTTTTCAGCTGCCTCAGTTCCCTAGTGATTAGCTCTAGACAGTTGCAGGCTGACAATGCTCAGTACTGAGGATGCACTAGATGCCATATTGAGATATCTCCTTCTGATTCCCTGGCTTTGAACTCTTAAATATAAACACAATGTTCTGAATTCCACTTTGGACAAAAGACACTTAAAATCTAAGCCAGTGAGGCATTGCATTTGGCTCAAAATATCTATTTGTCCTAAATCTCTGGTTATGACTCTTCACCCATTAATTTGTCCACACAAAAACAGAGTTGTAAAGTAATATTAATGTGTCATCTTGCAAAAAGCTTGTCAGTTTTTAAATGATATTGAAAATGCAACAAGACTCACAGTGGACACAGTTCATAACAGATCTACTAGAGACTGTTACGTGGAATTATAGCAAGAAGGATGTCACGTAATTGCTGCTCGCTGACAAGAAAATTCTACCCTATCACATGTGGATAGAAAAGCAGAAAGAGAGAATGAGATGCAATGTAGGTGGAAGGCTTTGATCTACTTAAATTCTCTAAATGCCAGACTGAACAAAAGTATGAAGGGCAAGTGACTAGAAGGAAAGGGAATGATGAAAGATTCTTTATTTCACTTTTAAATGGAAAAATATTTTAAACCTTTCTTGAAAACCAGCTGTGAAAATTCATGTACTGTTGCTGAATTGTCACTGTAAGTCATGTGACAAATTCTATGGTATTTTTTGCCATAGTTCTGTAAAACACAAAGAAATTACTCAACTTCCCGAATGTACTATCCTGAGATGTTTATATAACAAATATATTTTCCAGATATTATTTTACAAAAAAAAAAACACAACGAACCCCTCCCCAAAAAAAATTCCCTGAAGAAACACAAGCTGCTTCTATTTAGAATTTACTAGAAATCATCTAGAAAAGTTTGTCTTGATCTTACTGTCAAACCATATTTAGCCTTTATTAGGCATATAAAAAAAAATTACCAGAGAGTGACGAAAAAGCTAATAGAGCAGTCTATCTTTTAAATATTGCTATGCCTTAGCAACTCTCGAGTCATCATTATATTTCCAGTGTAAGCTGTTCTATGTCTTTAAACATTATCATTTTAGACAAGGAAAAAGGACAAAAAGATTGGAAGAAAATTCTAGATCAACTAGTCCATCCTCTTTCTCAAGGTATAACCAAATGTCTGTATCTCATTCTGGAATGATATTTATGTAATTTACTAAATTTAAGAGACTGAAACTGTGATAGCCAATCTATGTTGTTATGTACTTACAAATATTTTCAGGAAGTTTTGCATAAGGTCTTATATGAATCTTCTCAAGCACAGCCTAAACCTACTGTTTCTTCTTTCATCCACATATGATTTTATTTAACAAATTTGAAGGCTGTTGCTCTATTTCCCTTTCAAAGGCTGATCATAGCAAACACGAAGTCCTGGCCAGGATCAGATGAACAGTAATAAACTGAGGAACCATGGTGAACTAATCACTAAAACAGAGCACAGTGTTAGGAGCAGGCAATTCAAGGAGGTGGGTTAGACCACTGTCCCTGGTACAAAATCCCTCAATGAGTCAAGAAAAGGAGAACTCTGTCCCCAGAATACCATGTAAAACAAAAGGGTATGTTGAATACAGGGGTATAGAGCTTACTATGCTTCGAATCCCTACCTCTACCACAGTTGTCTTGGCAGCTTTGCACATAGGTTGGTTGAAGTTTCTTGCAGTTTTCCTGCAAAAGAGAAGAAAATCAATAAATATTAAAAGCTATAAGAGTACAAGGAAAGACTTTTCAGACAAAAGCTACTACAAGTAGCCCTGTAATATAAACACCACAAATCTTTTCACCAAATAGAGGACTAATAAAAAAATAGGAGGGAGAAAAAAGTATTATGAAATTGTGTAAGATGCATATGAAATTAAATCATTTTTTGCTACACTAGAAAATATTTATTACAGCTCTTTTGACTTTTAATCAGTACATTGTTTAAATGAAATTGGGTATGCTATTGGTATCTTCATTTATTAGATCCAAGAGCAGCAGCAAGCTGGGCTTTGTCCAGTGTACCTTCTCATTATTTCACTGCACAAAAAATGAAACTAATCTCCACATGGGGTCCAGCACAGGGCCTAACAACCTCTCAAGTCCTACATATGCCTTCATAATTCAGACTAGGACTTGGGATAGCACTACGCACAGTTGTGAATTTAATCCAGTTCTCCTGATTAAAAAAGCTGTGCCAGTTTTGGCACTCACTGCAAGACTCTGGCATTCATCCTAAGTATTCCCATGCAGTAGTTCTATAACAAGGCAAAAGAACCTCTAGGGAATAAAAGTAACACATGACATATATAACTGTACTGGTATCTGCACCGAGATCCTAGTAGGCACAAGGGAAAACAAAGGACCTGTGTCAGCCCCTCTCTGTCTTTTTCAGAAAGCAAACAAAACTGTGTGGCATAATATTTAAGAAAAACGATGGATATTTTAGTGGGGGTCCACTGATAGTTTCTCAACATTTTTCTCTTTTAAAAAGAAGAATTCCTGAAAACTTTTCATCAAAATGCATGAAACTAGGGTTCAAAACAAGTCAAAACCTCCTTTCCCCTCGTCCCCTTTCCATAGAAGCATTTTCCTTCTGACCATCCTTATTTCCCAGCTCCTCCTCCTCCTCCTTTCTTCACCCTTTTGTGCGATGACCGTGCCCAGTGCCATAGCCACGCTGAACTGTGGGATGCTGCTGCCACCTCATGGCTTTGGGGGGAGGTAGGGAATTGAAATGGCCAAATACTGAGACTACTATGCAGTTTTAACAGGATTTCTAGTCCAGGGATCTACAGAATCAAAGCTATACCCAAAGACATGTATCTTCGGGGAAATCCTGTTTTATTGACAATATACAGCAGCTGTGAAGCCTCTAACAGAGGCTACAGAAAGGACAGTATCTTTTGTCCGTGGGTCTCCTCTGTGGCTGTGTAAACACAAAAGGATGTAAGAAGAGGAAATCATTAAAAAAAAAAAAACACAACAAAAAACAAACAAAGAAAAACCCACTTGCATTTATACTCTTAGTGCATGAATGCAATACTAGCTAGTAGTGATTTAGGGAAAAGTATCCTAAAATAGGTAGAGTAGAAAATGAGACAAAAAATAGAGTTACAAAAGCCGCACTAAAATAGCAGGGGAATGGATACAGATGGAGGAAGGCAGATGTGGAAACAAAGAATTCAGTATTTCATCCCAAATGACTACTTCTCTGACGCAAAGACTTTCTCAAGATTATAGTGGCTGGTCTGCCAGTAAAAGAAACTGATAGAAAATTATTTTTACATAGGGGAAAAAGGTAGAAGAAAACATTTCAATGTCAAATTAAGAAGAATTAATGGCCTTGATTCTGACTCTATTTATAATTTACAATATTCTTGGGTTAGTACAGTTGTTTCAGAAGCAGCAATCTTTTACAAGATCAAAGGTCTTATTTCCAAAGAACACATCATCCAGAGGAAGTCAAAACAGAAACACTATACTTATTTTCCAGCGCAAAATAATATTCAGGTTTTTGGAGTATGAAATCCAGAAACTAGCTAGCCAAGTTTGCTCTTTTATTTTAAGCTAGCTTTCTGGACATCTAGACTCAGCAATGTCTACAAAGGCCATTGTTCCAGCGATGGATTCCTAAGCTGACCCAAAGGCATGACAACAGCTTTTCTCCCAAAGACAAAAGGTAGCAAACTAGTTCACAGCAGACTATACCAACAAACCACATCCACAATGTACCTAATGGTGCAGAGATGAACGGACACCTCAGATATGAGCTGAATTTACGTATTGCAGAACCACTTGAAGCACGAAGAGATGAACTGACAGACTGTCTGTGACAGCAGAGGCCCTACCTCAGGCTGTCCCTTCAACATTTCTGTTCCTTTGTCAAGGGTGTACTTTCATCGGCACCAAACCACACCTCTGCTTGTAAAGTGGAGGTATGTTGGGCTAGAACAACTCCAAAGCAGAATGGTACCAGATGAAAAGGGAGGGGAGCCAAAGGAGGTAGAACATCCACAAAAGCAGCAGCACTCCCTGCTGTTGTCCCTAACAAGCAAAGCTCCAAGGGACCTTAAGACCTGGAGACACTGTTCCGCTAAGTAGAACTAGCAACTGCATCAGACTAACAAAGCGAAATGCCCATATATGCATCTTTTCAGCTAGCACAGGAACAAGGTGGGATTATTTCATTATGTTTGAGAGAGTCTTGGACTATTTGTCTTGGTAACGGTGCACTATACCTAAGAATTATTATCTACTGGGCCAGACATCAGTCTGGTTAGGCGAAAGCTGTGGTGCAGAATAGTCCACTCAGCATAAAGATGCCTGGAAGGAAAGCAGCCACAGCATGCTGTATGGAACAAAAAAGCTAAGGGACATGAAGTATCATGTGGAAAATCTTGTTTAAAGAATTGCTTTCTAAAGAGCTGGTGCCGTTCTGGATCCCCAGGAAAACAGTACAGCTTCTGTACGGATGAGAATGTATAAAAATAGACAAAAAAAGTCATTCTGGCTTGTGGTCCAAATAAGTATACTCAAAGTACATCCTTTAGATTTAAAAAAAGCTCTTAGCTTGACAGTCATTAACAGTTTGGCAGACACTTATTCCATTCGTATTGGCTACACAGATACCAGAGGCATCAGAAACGCACTATAAATAGTACCACACTGCTGTGAAAGCGGCAGCAGATGTGAGTAAACACAGAGCCTATGTCTATCTAGGCATACCTTAGCAAACAAAACCAGAAGTCATGTAATTAAAAAAGTATGGAAGGATCCCACTGGCAGTGAATACATACTCAGTATGTAGCACGATGTCAAAAATACGTTTTCCTTTTCATCCTGTAGATCAGAGAAATATTGCTGTTATATTCTAATCTATTACAATTTCCTCTTCTGTTGTCTCCCACAGGCTATGAGATGAGCCTAAATTTCTCTGTTCTAGGCCATCAGGTAATTCGTGTCTCATCCAAAACCAGAATGGGTCACTGCTTGTTATGTGCAAATTCTTTTAAGCTAGCAATACTCTACATGGAATAAGACACTGGATGATGATGTTTCCATCTTTGATTAGTTACACTCGAAACAAGGAGTCAAGATTTTTAGGTCTCCACTCCAGATGGAAGCAGTATCTGGTATCAACAGTATTATGTGAATGTGGGAGACATATGAAGACTTCTGAAAGGAACAAGAGGGAGGAAAAAAGGACATAAAGGAATGTGGGGGAAAGGGAGAACGCAACCAGTCTTTCTGTGGAGAATGAAAGAATTTTTCAGAGGTAAGTAAGCATCAGTAGATAGATATAGGGTAAAAGCACAGACAGTAGAGGCTCAAGGTCAAACAAAGACAAGTCCAAGGGGGAAGACTGTTTCCTGTATTCCATGTCCCAGAGCCTAAGGAAAGCAGTTTAGCAGCCATCAAATTCATGTGCACACACACAAGAAAGTTCAGTTTTCAATCAGAAACTACCTTGTCTTGCCAGTGGACAAGCCAGGATGTCCAGAGTTGGGTAAAATATAAAATTCTTTCTTAATTTTCCAGTTTTCTAAATTATTATTATTATATCTATAATATATATAGATA
>NW_009636021.1:0-13402 GCF_000690535.1 Cariama cristata
GGGATCTCACCAGAGTGGAGCAGAGGGGGGGAGCATCCCCTCCCTCGATCTGCTGGTCAAGCTGCTTTTGGCACAGCCCAGGATATGGTTGGCTTTCTGGGCTGCAAGAGTGCACATTGCTGAGTCATGTTGAGCTTCTTGTCAACCAGCACCCCCAAGTCCTTCTCCTCAGGGCTGCTCTCAATCCATTCTCTGCCCAGCCTGTATTTGTGCTTGGGATTTCCCTGACCCGTGTGCAGGACCTTGCACTTGGCCTTGTTGAACTTCATGAGGTTCACACGGGCCCGCCTCTCAAGCCTGTCCAGGTCCCCCTGAACGGCATCCCTTCCCTCCAGCGTGTCAACCACACCACACAGCTTGGTGTCATCAGCAAACTTGTTGAGGATGCACTCAATCCTACTGTCCATGTCACCGACAAAGATGTTAAACAGTGCCAGCCCCAATGATGATGCCTGAGGAAGGTCACTCCTCACTGGTTTCCACTTGGACATTGAGCCATTGACCCGCAACTCTTTGAGTGCGACCATCCAGCCAATTCCTTATCTAGAAAGTGGTCCATCTGTCAAATCCATGCTGCTCCAATTTAGAGACAAGAATGTCGTGCGGGACAGTGCCAGATGCTTTGCACAGGACCAGGCAGGTGATGTCAGGTGCTCTTTCCTTATCCACCAATGCTGTAACCCCATCACAGCAGGCCACCAAATTTGTCAGGCATGATTTGTCCTTAGTGAAGCCATGTTGGCTGTCTCCAGTCACCTCCTTAGTTTCCATGTGCCTTAGCATAGTTTCCAGGAGGATCTGCTCCACGATCTTGCTATGCACAGAGATAAGACTGACTGGCCTGCAGTTCCCTGGGTCTTCCTTTTTTTCCCTTTTTAAAAATGGGGGTTATGTTCCCCCCTTTTCCAGTCAGCTGGAACTTCACCAGACTGCAACGACTTCTCAAATATGATGGAGAGTGGCTTAGCCACTTCATCCAGCAGTTCCCTCAGGACCCATGGATGCATCTTATCAGGTGGACTTGTGCACCTTAAGTTTCTTAGATGCTCTCAAACCTGATCTTCTCCTACAGAGAAGAGAATACTCCCTCCTTTTTTTTTTTCCTAAGGAAGATGGAAAGAACTGATCCGAAAACCTGGTTGTAGTCTTATCTGTTGAACACTTGAAGGCATCTAGTGGTTTCTCAGAGGCAGTTGTTAATGCATGAAGCTTATTTGTCTAATGAGTGATTTGAAAGTGTGAAAAGGAATAATGTGTTAAAATTAATCAGTATTTCAATTTAAAAAAATTATACTCCATAAAATTCATTCCAAGACTTTCAGCAGCCCTAAAGCAGCCTTAGCAAATGGTCTAGTTTGAATCTGAATGCAGGTGGCATTTGTAGCCTTTATCTCCACCTTTTCTCATTCTCCAACTAAAGATTCTTTTCACCCAATATAAGGTAACTTTTTCCACCCACCAGAAAATGTCTTAATCTGAATCTAAAACTACCAAGATTCCAAAGTCTTAATGAATAAAAACTTCAGGTGGCATCAGCATGATTACATTTGACTGTATGCGGTTTGCTCTGTAGGGGTCCAATTTTTTTGAGATTCTATTAAGGAATGTAACTTCTCAGGAGGAACTCTGTGACTATCTAAACCCCTTGCATTGATTCAAAGTAATTATCAAAAACTTGAGGTTTCTGGAACTACTAGTTAACTAAAAAAAAAAATTGGCTGTGCATTATAGTAGTAGGGAGTAATTTTGTGGTGTGAGAGAAATCCTTTTTCCTGTTCTCAGGTGTGTTTTTGACCACCCAAGCAGAACTTTATTAGCTGAGAGCTGGAGCCCCTAAGGGACTTTTACTACCTGGGTGGTGTTTCTTTGATTTAGGGAAAAGTTCATGAAATTATCTTCAAGCCTCCTTGTCTTAATTTTTTTTTTACCATGTAAGTACTCTGGAGTATGGTGGGTTTTTTCTTTTTTGCCTTTTATCCCTGCTCATGTGCAGGAGTGGACAAACTTGCAATTTGCAACTGATGGGTGATACTTTTTTTGATGTCTATTTCTATGGACTTGCCCTGAGGAGTTTACTTTACATAGAACTTTCTACAGAGCTGAGATGATCCCCTGAGGGGAAGGGAAGAACCCCTCTATATAGTTGGTCTTTTCCCCCTGCAGCCCCATTAACAACACCTCTGGGTGCAGCAGGTACCCTGGCAGGGCGGGGGCTGCTCAGCCCCTTTCTGCCTGCATTGAGGCTCTTGTCCAGGTGTTTTACCTGTGCAGGGCACCCAGGGAGGACCTTTCTGCCATAACCAGCAAATAAGCTTCTGCCTCCTCTTTGAAAAGCATGAGTGCTTTCAAAAGGCAGTGTTTGGGTCTATAGAGCTATAGCCAGACCCATTTCCAGTGCAAGTCCAGGAACTGATGTGAGGAAGGTGCATAGGCAGACAGGCTTAAGCTCCTCTTACAGCTTCTAGTCACCATAGTAAGCTGGTGTGGATAATGCACTTGCAGAGCCTTGTGCCAAGCTACTATGCCCTGCCTTTCCAGGCCTAGCTCTATGGGCATGCACAGAATAGATCTGGATCTTCTTGTTTGACTTGTATTTTCTGCTTTGGGAATGGAGCAATGTGCATCCCTTCCTGGACTGGAGTGGTCTGTGCCTCCTCTTTTAAAGCAGGGAGTGGGAAAAGACAATAGTGTATTTCTTTTTGGTTGCCTCTTTCATGAGTGTTTGAACTGAACCAAATGAGTTTCCTAGCACTGTGAAATAGCGTGACAAAAAATGTAGGGAATCTGGGTTTTAAAGCCACATTCTGAGCTTTCCTTGGAAATGTGTGGCAGGTGGCAAACCCCCCAAGGAAGTGTCTTGACTTCTATTTCTATTCCATCCTCTTGCTGTAAGAGAGATTAGGTTGGTCCCTACGCAGGCTGATGTTTTATTTAGTCTATTGCCAGCTGACTGAGGTCAACTCACTCTCCAGCAATTCACTGAGGGGGGAAAAAAGAAGTAGGTCATTCTAGCACAGTTTGGGTGGAAGAGGTTTTGTTGTAAAGTTGTTTGTTTTTTGCAAGTGAGAAATCTCTTTGGTGCCATTTGGCTAGTTTCACCAGCACATCTGGCCTCTTGTGTGCAACCTGCAGCTGTAGTGGCTTATGTTGCATCACACTTCTGCCAGAACTGCAGGACAACATCTGCCCCTCTGCGTATGTAGTGCGATGTGAACAGAAAATGATGCAACTTCTTGCACCTTCAAAGATGGGGAGATTGTTCAGCCTGTACTCGTGTTATGAAGTCAGCTGGGTGTTACCAGCCCAAATTAGCCAGCATGGGTTATTCTGACCAGCTGTAGAGTGCTCCTGTAGTCCTACATGAAGCTTTTGGCGTAGGCTGGAGCTGAGTGGGGATGGCAATACTGGTAGAGCCCAAGAAAGTGGCTGTGAATGTGGGTTTCAAGGCAAATGGGATGTGGGCAGCAGAGGCTCAATACTACTTCAGGATTCCTGTGGCCTAAGCCATGAGGGTTCAGGAAGTTGTGTTTAACTCAACAGGAGTTAGTATCAGAGAATATCCACTGTTTACTAGTTGTAACGTGAACACCTTGGTTTTGGGCTAAATTACTTTAAATTGAAAATAAATGTTATGTATGGAAACAAAATACACGCAAGTTGAGGCTTTGCCTAGCCTATAGAAATGTTGCTGATGTGGACAACTCCTCAGGAGTTTGCACAAAGCCAAGGTCTTGCCACAGATTTAGTGCTAATCCCTACTTTCCTCTTAATATCAGGGATTCTGTCTCAAGTTCTCCAACCTGAATTAACATCTGTGTTTCCTCCAGGAAAGTGAAGCCCAGGAGAAGGGGTCACCCCAACCTGTTTCAGAGCCCTGTCAGGTCCCAGAGAAGAGGACAGAAAGTACTGCGCTCTCCCCAGCCAGCACACTCTTTAGGGTAGAGGTGACTAGCTGCAATAGGGAGTTGAATGGAATGTGGAAAAAAGCAAAGCAGCAGGCTAAGCCTGTGTTAGGAAGCTATTAGTCTAATGTAACAGCTAAATGGAGAGGAAAAAAAAAAAAGCTCATGGTTGAGAGGTTGCCTGTGGGCTATTGTGTGTTTTAGACATTTGAGACCGTTTTGGTCTTGGGGACTTCTAAGAGCCTTTGAAAAGTTGGGAAATTCATGGTCTCTTGAAGTTATTACTGTGGTTTCCTTCAGAGTTTGAAATAATTTCTGCTTTCACTTCCTCCTTCTCTTCTACCAGCACACTTAATTATTTAAAACACAATTGTGAAGGGTTGTTACTATGAAATAGGTTCATTCATCACTAGCCCAGGTCTTTGATGGTTAGCAGGCCATCTGTTTGGGCTCCTTGCTGCTTTCACCCCATTTTTGGTGAGAAGGTACCTGTGTAGCAGCCAGGTTATTGCCTGGGGCAAAGAAGGCCTGGTGGGAAGGTAGTGCCCACTTTCAGTCAGTCCCTGCTCATCAAGAGTTGAAGCCAGCTTGCATCAGACTTCTGTGTGCAGCTGTGGGACTGTTGCATGTAAGGCAGCAAATGCAAGGTTCACAAACAGGATTCCTGTCCTCCCTGCCTTGGCACTTGCTAGGTAGTCTTGTGTTATTGGCACTTGTTGCGCTGCTCTTGTGCTTTTCTGTCTCTGGGACTTCCTGTACCAGATGTGACTACTTGCGCTGCTGGTCTGACCCACCCGCCCGCAATGCCTAGCTGGATGAGGAGGGAGCACTGTGCTCTTACCAGCTCCCCTTTCTTAGTAGGTGAGGGAGGCTGCTCTCTGCCCTCCCTCCATGCCTCTTCCCTTGGGCACTGCCCAGCCACAAGACAGGCCGAAGGTTGTCAGCCCTGGGCACGCACTGTGGGGGCAGAGGAGCTTGTGAACCGAGTCCTGCTTTCTCCCTTCTTCCTAGCAGGCCTCCCTGGAGGCTTGGTGGAGTTGTGCTCATGTAACTAGAAGCCTCTGAGGGCACTTGGTCCAACCTTCCCTGTCCCTAGGTATTTGTTGGGAAAGTATTGAAATAAGTGTGAGTATACACATGTATCTCTGCCTTGGGGGTGGGGGGAGGCACACCTGAAGACCTACAGATGTGTAGCAATGTCAGCTGGGTGTTTCACCTCCGAATATGCTGCTGTGCACACGGCAGCTCACCTGCTCTCAGGAGGTACTCAGGATCTCCTCTGTGATAACACTGCTTTCCATTCTGGCCTCTGGCACTATGAAGAGTTGTCCCTCCCTTCCCCAGCACCACCTCTTGGCTTTAAAGCCCCATTTGTAGGTTATGTTGTTCCATTGTCTTCCACGCATCTGTGGCAGGAAGAAATTTCATGCCCCTCATTCGTGTGAATAGGGCCCTTCGTGCTGGGAGAGTTGTGGTTTTCTCAGCCTTTTTTTATGTCCGCCAGTGTGTGATGGGCAGCCCTCTCCAGAAATACAGCTATGCATCACTAGAAAGGTCATTTTCTACAAGACGTTGCCAAACCCATGAGCACTGCTGCAAGATGTGAGTTTATGGGCAATTTTTTTCCTTTCACCCTTTTGTTACTCATTTGCAGGGCGAGGACTTCTGGTCTGAAGCAGAGGGTGACAAGAGCTGCTCTGTCTCTGAATTCGTCATGGAACAGGTTAGATTCAAACGTGACTGAAGTCAGCGGTTCACAGTGACAAGGGGTTCTCTTGTGCACTTGTTCCGAGATACCTCGGAGGGGATAAGTCTCAAAAGGTGCTGGCTCATGTCCTTCTCATCTTCCCCAGGGGTTCTTGCAGGGCTGTGACACTGCTCTGAAAACAAAGTGGATGAAACCACTTAGCTTGCAAGATGCTTCCTTGTTACCTTGCAGTGTGACACTCCCCCTTTAAACTGCAGGCTGGAGGTGTAGCTATTTAAGAGACTACAATGTTTATCAACAGAGCTACAAACTACTAAAACTAATAAATCAAATTAATAGACACACCACTGTGATCAATTTATTGCATGGTTTTGTGCAATATTAAACACAGTTACGAAGCTACTATTTATCACACTGAAATCTTACTAACTACATTGAACTGCTATTGAAATGTCTATCATCCTCCCCACCTACTGTTAGAGTGCAATTATAACCCTCTTTGCTCTGCCCTCCCACAAGCCTTTGGAACACAAACCTGATGGCTAGTCCAGTGGGTTGTTCAAGGGGATCACCACTGGTGTCCCAGTGAGCTTGAGTCACCAGGGGTGAGCTTTGCTACTGTCTGTGCCTAGGCAATATGGGTGCTGTATGATATCACTGATAGAGTTATGTGAATATAGGTGGCCTTGCAAGGTTCCACTCCCCTAAAGGTACCTGAAAATTCCTTTCAATTATCAAGTTCATCCTGATTGCATATTGATTGCCCAATGCAGTTGGAAAGACAAACCATTCTACTTTAGCCTTGATTCTTCTCCCTAGTTACAGTTAAGCCTAAGCATTTTCTTATAGGCAGACAGTCTGTGTACCAGAGTAAGGATTTTCTTTCTTACTTTATTTCTGTGCTTACACAACATCATGTTCTCTTTGCTGCTTAACTAAAATTATTGGACAGTCTCCTGGTTTTCTACAGAGGCCTTAGTTGGTTATGAGGCCCCATGTTCCATAGGGACTAATTTGGGTACTTTGTGCCGCCTTGCAGGGTGGCCTGGCCGTCGACGTGGCGTGTGCCTGTTTACTGGGGGTGAATGTGCCAGTGTAGAAAATACCAGACACCAATGATCTGCCATCTCACTGTCACTGTTCTTGTGAGCAGCTGCTTGGCTCTCTACAGGGAGCTGAACAGGTTTATTATGGAGCTAGTTGAGATCCCTTTGAAAAGGGAGAAGTAATGTAAATCTTGGGGGTTTTTTTGCAGGCTTACGCTATCTGTTACCTGTTTCCCACCTTGTTACTGCTATGGTCTGATTACATTTAAATGGAGAGCTGCTGGCTTCGCTATGCACAGGAAGTAGGATGCCCAATTTGCAGATACAGGAGTGAAAGCCTTCCAAACACAGATATCTGAATAGGAGGAAGTGGGTGCTTTGTGCTGAGTATGCATCTCTTTCAAAAGAGGGGCTCTGATCAGGGTTTCTGTCATTGCCACAGCTGGAAATGTGAGGAGAAGGTTCCACCACTGGTTTGTAAGAACCGAGCTATCTATTATTCACTATCAGACAGTTCTGTGTGGGTACACATCCAGGAGTTAGTATGCATTTGCTGAACTCTTGTGGACTCCCTGGCTAATGCTATTCAGGATGCCCAAAGAAGGCCAGAGAAATGTGTTCAGGATTGGAAAACAGCATATGCGTAGACCTTTTGCGTGTGACTTCTCCTAGGCATGGGCTTAACAGTGATTTTATTATGTTTAAGATCAACGGATCTGTCCAGATGGAGCGTGCACTGCTGTACACCTTCCTGGAGGTATCCTCTGACTGTAAGTTCAGAGAGCAACTGCATTCCCTGCAAAGCCAGGGGATTGGGTCTTCTGTGAAAGGCAGCTACTGCTACGATGATGAGGTGGAACTTCAGACTGATGGCAATCGGAGCGGCTACATGCAGAACGGCGAGCTAGGTGAGTGCCATTTCTCCATCCCACGTGCCTGTCTGAAGGTGGTGTTTTTCTTTCCCCTTTTCCCATCTTTGCTGCTGGTCTGTTTCAGAGACGTAATGTTTTCTCCATAGAGAAACTTAACAGTCTGGCTGGTGGTGTTGGTTGGGAGTTTAATACTTGGGATAAGACAGCTAGTGCTTAGCACTTTATCTCCTCATGGACTTCCAGAACGTCTGTCACCCTGGGGTTTTGTCTGCAGCACGTTAGACAAGGCACAAAGCTGGTATTAATGATTGCTGTCCTCAAGCAGTGTGATGTTAAGCAGTTAAGTTAGGCCTCACGCTGCTCCTCAGGCAGTATCAGTACTTGAGCTAGGATTTTGGAACAACTCTTGTTCTGGTACTGGGTGAATCCCTTTCTGCTCTATCAGTGTGGTGGAAACTGCTCCTCAAATAGTTTCTGGTACTATTCCTGCTTCACTAACCATCTGCAGGGTGGCTATTGCCCCTTGCCCAGGATGTGTCAGTTGGCACGTTGACCTCAACCTAAGCAGGGTGAGGAGGAACTGCTACGGTAAATACCCTCCCTCATATAAATCTGCATGGGCCTCATTCGCCAAGTGACAATGGGAAGCTTTGCCAAAAGGAGATAGGACAAGGGGTAATGGTTTTAAACTAGAGGAAGGTAGATTCAGACTAGATATAAGGAAGAAATTTTATACAATGAGGGTGACGAAACACTGGACCAGGTTGCACAAAGAGGTGGTAGATGCCCCATCCCTGGAAACATTGAAGGTCAGGTTGGATGGGGTTCTGAACAAGCTGATCGAGTTGAAGATGTCCCTGCTCATTGCAGAGGGGTTGGACTAGATGACCTTTAAAGGTCCCTTCCAACCCAAACTATTCTATGATTGTATGAGATGCTGTATTTTAGATGGTGCTTAAGAGACAGGTCCTGCCAGTAGTCACTTGAAAAAAATCATGCACACTCTCTCACTTCCACTCTGTAGGCAGGTTGTTGGCTGTTGCTGCTCTGTGCAAATTTTGGTTGGAATTGTTCCAACCTCCCCTGTAGTGTTTTTTGGGCGGAGTGAGGCTGTACTTTACCTAAACTGCAGATAAAAAACCTGTTTGCACACTCTCTCTGGTAAGTGAGTTGAGTGCACACAAGGGAGTTGTAGTGCGTACGGCTGTCACGAATGTACTATGATTGGGCCGGGGGGTGAGGAGGTTGTTAATGGAGATGGGCAAAATGCTATGGGTCAGCTTATGTGCACTCAACCTAGTCTGACTACAGCCTGTGAACTAAATCCTGTTGTATGTGTTGGCAGTGTTTGACCCTGAGGTAAATGAAGAAGTTGTCCGAATCATTGCTGCTCAGCTTGCTGAGATTGGAGACCAGTTTGATAAAGAAATCAAAGCAAGAGTAGTAAATGATCTAGTGCAGCACTTTCTGAATGAGAATCTGTCTGGAGAGGTGAGTGAAAAGCAATCTGACTAGCAGTTACCCTTTTAAATGTTGTGTATCCTTCCTGCTGTGACTTCTGTATCTTTGCTAGTTTGCTGATTTAATTATTGCCATCTTAAAATTCAGCCCAAACACTTACCTTTGAAGATTTGTTAGAGGTGATGCTGTATCCTGCAAATCGGGTTCCTTTGACTCATCTCCTTTCTGCAGATGGTGAAATAGAGGTAGTTGCGAAGGACTGACTTTCAGAGGCATTTTGTCCTCACTTTGTTGACCAAGTGGCTGTCTTTGAAAACCAACTGTCTGGTTAAGGCTTAGTATTTGTCCTTAAAATCTTTGGACTTTGCTGCTGAGTGCTGTGTCTGCTCCTTGTCATGTGAGTAAAACTTGAGCAGTGTTAGTGCCAGAAGCTTGACTTATGCTTGTTATTGAACGCTGAAGAAGACAGCAAGTAGTGAGACCTTTTTCTAGTGCCGTAACTGTTTAGCTCATAGGCTGTCAGTGTTGTGAGTAGCAGTGGGTTTTGGCCTCGATGGGTGACCTGCTGAGAAGGCCTCTCTAGGTGACATCTTCACCTCTTTGATGCAGTAGCTCTCCCACCGATAGATGTGATGTAGTCCCTGGCCCAGTATCTAATGTGCCTTGCTGCTCTGCAAGAGAAGTAGAATTTGAGGTCCCTTGAGTTAGACATCCCTCTCTTTTCTTTTTAAGAATTTGATCCACATCTGGATCAAGAGCCACAGTTTGCTTCCACAGAGCCTTTTTAGCATCTTCAAGATAAATGTGGCTTTCTGGCTTGTTTGGCTTTCTCCCCCTATGATAGCTTGTAGAACGTAGGAAACCAATGCTGTATCTGAATTGAGGGTCCACCTTCTTGCTGAAAAGGCAGGATTTAATGACTTCTAACAATCATGTGTGTGTGGTGTGGTTTTTTTTGTGGTGTGGGTTTCTTTATACTGGGGTTTATCACCTGCACAGGCTGATTCCAGCAAAGTCTGACCAATCCCCACTCCTGCTGTCTTGTTTTCTACCCAGTGGAGGCCTTCAAATTTATTTCCTAACCTTTCAGTCTTTGGTAAGGCTGAGACAAACCTTACTTCTGACCAGGCGGACCTTGCTTTTTCACATTGGTAGTGTAGCTTAGTGTGTGCATATGCACATTGTCTCTCTTGGGAGCAAGGCAGTGTTTGTTCCATACTTGGACACCTCCTTTAGCTCCTCTCTGTGTGAGGGCTTTTCTGTGAAACTCAATTTGCCTTCTTGCCAGTCCCACCTAACCTGATCTTCACTGTGTTGAAGGTGGATTGCCCTTTCCTGGGAGCTCCAGGATTCCTGTGCTATTTCAGGACTTGGTAGGCTAGATGCAAACCCTGGGGAGGAGGGGGGCTGTTGCACCCTGAGTGTGTAAGGTGCTATCTAAATCTTCCAGCAGTATGTGTGTTGTCTGTTTTTTTTTTTTCTTTTTGTCTTGGGTGAGCAGCTGAGCTCAGAGATGGTCATCCTTTCTGCCATCCAGGGTGTATAACAGGCAGGCTGCCATGCCTGGGAGGAAGGGGGGCGGCATCCTGTGGGGTGTTAGAAACAAGCACATCTCAGTGCTGGCAGGCTGTGCTGAGACCCTTTTCTCCCACAGCTGTTGCACTGAGATCCTTCTCTTCTTTCCATGCAGGAGATAACCCGGCGCATGTCAGAGGCAGTGGAAGGGCTTGCACGAGCCATCCCTTCAGACATGGAACAGGAGAAGGCCATGTTGGTGCTAGCAATGGTCTTAACTAAAAAAATTGCGAATACAATGCCCTCCCTTCTACAGCGTGTCTTCAGCACCACTGTGAACTACATCAGCCAGCAGCTCCACAACTACATTGTCAGAATGGTGAGTGCTGTCAAACAGCTCAGTGGGAGTCGCAGCCAGCCTCTTAGCTGGCTTAGGTTATTCCTGGAGGGGTGGCCTATCTCTGAGCTGCCCATGGTCTGCTGGTTTCCCTGTAGCGCTCTGGAGGTTTGGCCAGCAGGGAATGCCAGTCCCTGCAGGACTCTGATGGTTGGTGTGCTGAGGGAGAGAGGTTTGAGGGGGATGTGTCAGAGCTGCTGCTTGCCCCACTCTCACAGTAGCTAGTGAACAGAGTGTGTTTATTCTGTAGGGTAGACTCGGGTTAATCATGCCCTCGGGGAAGGAAAGCCTGACCGGAGCTCTGATGGCTTGATTTCCCCAATGTCTTGGGCCTGAGGCCTCTGCTCTTGTCTGTGCGGGCTCCCCAGAGCTTGGCTGAACAGGAAAGGAATTGTCCCTGAAAAACAGCACCAGCAGAGGAAAAATGAGAAATGGTCAAATGGGAAATGGCAGCTTCATTCTTGTTCCCAGTTGGGAGACTGAACAGCTAGCAGTCAAGCTAGGGCAGGGACTAGGGCATTTGGCCCCTGCTTCAGTAACTAACCTGTCAGGGGAGAGGAGAGGGAAAAAAAAAAATCATGCACACAAAACTTCTTAAGAACAAGTCTTGAGAGCCGTCAGGGCTGAGCCCTGCGGCAGAAGGGCGACCCAGTTGTGTGGGACAGCCCTGCCACGGACGATGTTGGCGACAACCTGCAAAGGGGCCCAGCTCACCCTGTGTCATGAGAACAGGCAGCTGCCTCACACAGCACCCCTGTTCATGGCCAGGCAGCAAGGCACAACATCACTGAAGTGTCACTCAGCGCTGCCCTCCCCTTCACTCAGCTTTGCTCAAGGGCGCTGAGTTTTGACAGAAACTTGTCACTAGTGTAAGAGACTGGCCCTCAGGCTGCCTTGCTGCCACAGCAGGCTGATAGCCCAGTGCAGGGAGGGCAGGCAAAGGGCTGCTGGGCTGATGCTTGTCCACCCACCCCAGTGTAGTGGCATTAGGAGGGGGAGAGAGCTGGGCACCAGGAGCCATTCCATGTTGTTCCCATGGGACTTCTGATGCCAGCTCTCTTGCTGCTGTTTGTGTGGAAAGGGGGTGCTGGGGGGGTGATGGCAAACGTGCAGCACAGTGAGCAGCAGGGCTGAGGCACGGTTGGTGGCATGGGGGACATGCACTGGCAGCTGCTAGCTGCTCACCCTCCTGGGAGCTGCCAAGCCCCTCGGGTGGGTGGGCAGGTAGGCACAGGGCTTGTTGTGAGAGATGGCTCTACTGCTGTTAATGCTGGTTCTGTTTCTCTCCCTCTAGCTGCGTGAGTGAGCTCTCCAGCCCTCTGTGTGGAGAATGTGGATTCCTGAAGACTTTTTACTTGATGTATAACTTTTCTGCTCTTAACTTCTGAGATACAGCTGTGAAAGGGAAGGCAGAGCTTCGTAGATAGGCTTTTGTAGACTAGCACAGCGATGATGGTAGTGTGAGCTGTGTGCCAGCTCTGCCAGTACCTGTAAGGAGTAGTGCTTGCCCTCTCTCATCTTACAATAGTGTTGCGGGTTTTTGTTTTTTCTTTTTCCCCTTAGCAGTAGCAGACTTTGTGCAGACACTGGCTTCTGCCTCCAGAGGAAATACTGTGGGGACAGAGCCAGCTCTCTCAGTATGTTTTTCTTCTAATCACCTGTAGCATTTTTGCTTTAGTTAATTCTCTTCCCAGCTCTGCTCCTGGTGCTGCAGCTGAGCCATGCTGAGTGTTAATTGTTCCCAGGAAGGCCTTAGGCTGTAGAATGGGTGGTTGATCAGCACAAATCACCAAGGAGGGAAGGGGGGGGTTGGCACGGAAATCAAGTTTGTCTTAGAAGGGAGCTGGCAGCAAGAGGGAACAACCCTAAAGGAGGAAGGGGGTGTTTGGCCAGGGAAGGCTGAAGTAAAGATGCTTCAGTATCAGTTGCCATAAACCCATGCTTGCTTGAAAAATAAAACCAAATGAGAAACTGTAAAGAAAAAGGCAGGGGGTAGATACAGGGCAAATTCTTTCAGGGAATGCCATCTGGGTATGCTTGAGGAAAAGTGTGTAGCTTTAGAGTATCTTGCTATAAAGAGGAAGAGGGTATCAGCCTTAGATGAGGAAGAATACCTGGCATCTCTTGTGAGTGTATTGCAGTCACATCTCAGGCTCAACAAACTTGGACTCAGGTTGTTTGATACATACCTGTAATCACACACAAGGTGGCAAAGGCTTCCCCTGTGATCCAGCTGCCTCAGAAGTTTTGAAGTGATGTAAATATTTTGTGTTTTTTTAATTTAAATAAAATTGTCAGTTGTCATGGCAGTACAGCTCTTAAGAATTGCAATTTCCACCTGCATTTTTTTGGTGGTGTCAGCTTTTTTTGTGGCAGTACTCAAGGTATTCCTCTAACTTACTACTGCTTATGATGCAGCTGGCAGCAATAGAGACATGATGGTTCTGGCCTTGTGCTTTGCACTGGCATATCTTGCCTTTTTGGTGCCTGCACTAGAACAG